>NC_081777.1:25822650-26027650 GCF_963082965.1 Carassius carassius
GTTACGGTTTTTCTGATGAATCATAAAATAATTATAATAAAAAATAATAATAATAATAAAAAAACGATGTTTTGTTCAGTTTTCTTAAATATTCTTTATAATTTATTTATTATTGTTTAAAGTGGAATCATTCACACTTGATGTGAGCATGAATGGTATCAAGGCAATACTAAGTTTTTTGACGTGTAGCCTACTATCTTTAAAATTTCTCGGATGCATATGCCATGGTAATATTTCATTAGCATATAACACCCTCACTGCAACATGGGGACATCGCAGTAAGGAAGTAATAAATGTAATACCAATAGTATTTTGACAGAACTAACGTTAGCTGTTTGCAGAACACCAGTAAGGCCGATCGAGTAGATCGTCGTTTGATTTAGAGGCCCAATTCAACATGATCGGTTACCTCGTCGTTCGATTACAACGCAAAGTCGCTCCGTTCGCTCGCTCGTTTCTCTCATTGCAACTTTTGCAGGCACTCACTCCACAGTCATGATCACCAGCTGAAGCCAAGACCTGCAATTTGGCTCTTTTTTAGAGCCAAACCAGGATCGATACCCGTGGAATTAAGTTGCAGAGATCCTTTTTTCATGACGCACCGCGGGCCGATCATCAAATTGAAATTCTGGATGTGATTTTTCATTCTTTTATCCTTTTTCTCTCCCTGGTGAACTGGGTTAGTAATGCAGGAGACAGCAGCGATTCTGTCCGCGGCTCAAGATGGCAGATTTTTATTGAGTTGTGAGCAGTGCTGTCGCTTCATTTTTTGCCATGAATAACAGAAATCCTTGCACCGATGGCCCCTGTATACGAAGGTAAGATCTAGAGCCCTTACGAGGGTGAAATTAATGTCAGACCTGCACATAATTGACTAACATTATTCACTCTCTCCGCAGAGAGACCGTCGGGTCCTGAGGTTCATTACCAATCTATTACTTGTCTCAGAGAGGATGCATTTGTTAAATTAGTATTAATTATAAAATCTTATCTTGATGTGCTATCAGTTAGTTGTTGGGTTCGTCCAGGTCTATTGTGGATTTTGACTAAAATGTATTTGAACCCGCAAACCTCCCCGTTTCATTGTGTAATGCTGTTTGTTCCCCTTAGTTATTTTTATAGACTGTTAGTGCAAAATAACACAGTTTTATAATCGATTGCTGTGTATTCTGCATGCTTATAAGATATATTAGATTATGGATCTATATATCTATACAAAACTGAAAGTGTATATGAAGCAAACAGGCAGTATACAGATAAGGCTTGATGGGAATTGGGTTTACTAATTTCTCGTTTCACTATTATGTGACTTGTTATTCTGTTGATGCTGCATAATATATGTTGTAATGATTTGGCATGATTTAGACTAACTTATACACTGCAGTGTTAAGGTGACTCATGAATGCTTTATGGAGAATATAGTGAATCCATAGCAGAGTTTTTACTGTCTTGGCATTTTTCTGTTCTCTGTGAGGGGTAAAATCGATTCATCAGCAGCCTAAAAAGCTGGTTTTGTTCTCCAGAGAGCATGCAGAGGTCGCTTACGGGGTTAGTTCACCCCAAAATGAATTCTGTTATCATTTACTCACCTAAACCTCTTGGACTGACTGAGATTTTGGACAGCATGTTAGTGACTGACAGTCTTAGTCACTTTCGCTGCATGCAAAATGAAAGCGAACAGTGATTGAGATTGACATCTTTCCAGGCGCACAGGTTTGGAATGACGTGAGGGTGTGTAAATGATGACAGATTTGACATTTTTGGATGAATTATCTCTTCATGGCTTGTGCCTCCAAACCACATGCTGCCAGTTTTTGGCCATCATAGGTGCACATGCAGCTTTTTGGAGCGATACGTGTGCCTTCAGTGCTTTAAAATGTAAGGTTTTCAGACACAGCCTTCAGTTGGGGTTGAGTTTGATATCAGATTGAGGTTGAGTCCTATTCTGGTTGGATGTAGTTCATAATTTGGACAAATATGAAGCAATGCATGTGTGCGATAGTGACTCAAATGTCAAGAGGTACCATGCCAGCCTCAGACAGCTGAAGGTTTGCATTTGTCTTTATTTAATTTTTTCAGTATTTCAGATTGATAAACCATGCTCCCTCTACTGGTGATAGCAAACTCCACCTTTTTTTGTCTTTAAGATTATTTGCACAGAAATGAATAAGCATTACTTTTTAGGGTTTGCCTTATGAAGGCAAGTGGAAAACATGCAAACCTTTACTCACAGCTCTACAACTTTCTTAGTTGATTAGATGATAGATGATCTTAGATGGATGCTAGATAGATTCATCTGGTGGAACTGTAACATTTGAAGACCCTCAATGGAACCTTATGGGACATCTGAAGACCCACTTGTTTTAGCTTTCGTGTAACTTTCGAGGTTTGCTCTGGCTGTCGTATAAACAGCTTCTCCAATTGGGACGTTCACTATAATCCCAAACAAAACCAAGTGAGTTTATTTATGAAACAATCTGTAGGACTTAAGCCTAATTGTTTAGTCGAACAGTGATGTGCATGAGGTATAACGAGGGATTTGTCATTTGGAAGTAGTTAATGAAGTAGAAACGACATTTTTCTGGTGGTTTCTCTTTCTCTGCTCTTCCTTATTATAGATGTGTGTGCTCAAGATGGAAATGTGGGGCAGCATCACACATTTCCTTTACTGTCCATATGTCTTGTGTGATATTTATGAATGCAATTATGTAGTTTTCACACTTCAGATGGCTGGTTTATGCAGAAATGTGTTTCTTATGCTGCTTATCTCTATTTGTTTCACTTGTAGAGTTGTTTTCATTGCGTTACAAAAGCTGGAAATTTTAATATGGTGGTGGTGGTGTCATTATCTTACAAATACCTAATAATTTGTTGCTTTTTGTGGTTTGAGCAATATAACGCCAGTGTATGTAAACACACATTAAAACTAGATTAAATGTCTGGGCATGCTTGTTTAGCATTTATTTACAGACGACTCTGCTCGTTTCATGGCTGTCAGATGTGTGTATTGTGTCGCTAAGGCACATGCACGCTGTGTTCAGCTCTTTTCAAAATCTGGAGTAAAAGACCTTTCGGTTTGTGAATAAATATCTGTTACTGCTCCAGTTTAGGGTACAGACTGTCTGTGGAGACGTTTGTAATGCCAGTCCATAGTGAGAGCTCTTTGTTGTTGACTTTTCCCCTGCACTGATGTGTCTTTGTGGAGCGCTGTGGTGCAGGCCCAACGCTCTGGCTCAATCCCATATGGAAGGGTAATCTGGGGCCAGAGGAGTCTTGGCTCCTGGCCTCGTAACCCACACTGACATGTTGATAAATGCCTGATGTGAGGACCAGGACAACCTGTCTCTACAGCAGAAGGAAGCAAATTTTTAGATTTGGAATGCTGGAGATGGAAAGACACCTTGAGTCAGGCCTGGGTCCTTCCGTTTATTGTTTTTCCTCTTTATATTTAGGGGTCAAGTGTGC
This sequence comes from Carassius carassius, assembly GCF_963082965.1. Lineage (NCBI taxonomy): Eukaryota > Metazoa > Chordata > Actinopteri > Cypriniformes > Cyprinidae > Carassius > Carassius carassius. Next base: position 25,826,116 of record NC_081777.1, read on the forward strand.
CAAGTGTTAATATTGTTTACAGTATGCTTAATCTTTAAAGGAATAGTTATTAAAAATTACAATTACATTATTATTTATTCACCCTCATGCTGTTGCAAGACTGTACGACTTTCTTTCTTCCCTGGAACATTGAAGGTCGAGTGTTTCACAGTTAAACATAAATATACCATACTGTTCAATAGTTTGATGTCAGTAAATTACAATTTTTATTTAGCAAGGAGACATTGAATGAACAAAAACCTTTAAACATTTCAAATATATTTAATTGTGAACTTTTTATTCATTAGGGAATCTGGAAAAAAAATATTGTGTCATGCTTTCCACAAAAACATTAAGAAGCACAACTGTTTTTCACATTGATATTAATAAAAAGAAATGCTTCTTGATCAGCAGATTAGCATATTAGAATGATTTCTGAAGGATCGTGTGACACTGAAGACTGGAGTAATGTCTACTGGAATCCAGCTTTGCCACCACAGGAATAAATAACATTTTTAAATCTATTATAATGGAAAATGGTTATTTCAAATTATAATAATTTTTTACAATATTACTTTTTTATGCATTTTTTATCAAATAAATACATTCTTGTTGAGCATAAGAGGCCTCTTTTAGAAATGTATCTTCAAGCTTTTGAGATTAACCAAAGAAACCAAAAAGAAAAAGCACCCTCAAACTGGTCCAAATGACTTCTCCATTATATTCCAACCCTTCTGAAACGAATCTTTTAAGAACCGGTATAATTGTCTAAACTGTACGATTAGTTGTTCTCTGACCTGTAGATGATCTCAACCAACTGTTTTTGCCTTTCAGACCTTTGGAAACCTTCTTGGTTCCCCTGAGTTTGAGTTCATTCCACCATCTCCACTTGATGAGCATCTGCGTCATACATTTAATAAAGCAACTTTTCCAAACATGTTTTGGTGTTGGAGTTGATTGATTGTCCCTAACTGATCTTAACCCATGGCTAAGGTCCAGGGTCATTGCCAGTTGAGAATTGCAGGAAAATCTATAAGTTTGGAGGTCATCGCCCCTGAGTGAGTTTACATTGTTACCCCCCTCAATCAAGAGGAAGTGCTTCCTTGCGAGGACATTGAAGCATTGTGACACTGTTTGGCAGACAGACAAATCCCTGGTTCTCATAGCCATCCACGTTTGAAAACCACAATGGCCGTCCAGGTCATTGGTCACTCTGGAAGTAGTCTTTTCCAGCGTATTATCCTCACAGAAGTCTTTACAGTACTCTTCGCCTCACCGTGGGTCAATGAATGAACCGCAGGCCTACTGAATGTGATTATGCTGTCCACATCTTGTGTTCCTTTGAAGCCTGAGGGACATTTGAGCTCTCAGAACCTCAGTGGGGAAATGCCTCACAGGTGTGCTATGGTGCCCAAGGGAGTAGAATTGTGGGAAATGGGGGTTGGTTAGTTAATGGGGTCTGTCCTACTGACAGAAACCAAAAGTGCAGGGGAAAATGGGGCTTTGTTACTATCCACGGTGAGCTCATTCATTTTTATAGGTGCTTATTTTGCCTGTGAAATGCACCACTTTTTGCATGTTTGGATTGAAACTGAAACGTGCATTGACTAATTGATCTAAGATTTAAAAAAAATCGCTAATCTTTATAAACACTCAGGCGTTTGCTGTATGGCACAACTGCTAGTGAACAAGCTCAATATTCCAACACGATCTCATAATGTGTCTCTCTCATTATCAATAAATGACTGTCTGAGAAAGACGTTAATGGCAAACGTATTTATAAATGAAATTCAGAAAGGGGTAGTAAAAGTAAAGTCATTTGCACTCTGTGTATGGCTGTAATTATCTTCAAAGCTCAACAAGTATGAAATATAAACAGTGGATGTTTTGGTATAGCATGTTTTTCTCATTAAGTGATTTTTGTGGAAGCTTGTCACAGCGACGCTGACCTCTAGAAGTCTCACAGAACGAAACTGTCAAATGAAGTAAACATTGTTAAATGTGATGGCTTTCAATATTTTATTCATCTCTTTTATTATAAAAACAAACTTTGAATCCTTATTAATTCAACATCGTAAACCTCAGAGGATTTGTAAACCTCTGTATGACTCTGAAGTTGTTCATTTGTAAAAGCGTTTGCATTTTAGATGCTATCAAAATGTTGGTATTGTATGTTTTGTTGTCTGTGCAAACATATAAAAATGTAACTGTTTGCTACAGTTGGAGTAGAAAATTTAAGAAAAAAAAATGGGGGCTGTAAAAGTTATAATTTATTTAATATTGTAATTTTTATATGAATTACTGAATTTTAAACCATAATACTAATAAGAATTTTTCCATCATAACAGCGTTGCCTTAGTATTATTTTCATACTAATTATATTTTCATTAGTAGCACTATTTATTAAGATTTTTTTTAAGACCTTTTTTATATTTTCAGTTTTTACTTTAAGTTGAAGTAATTTTAAAGGTGTTTTGTCATTTATATTAGTTTCAGTCTTAGTTTCAGTAATTTAGTAATAGTAATTTATACTTTCATCTTATTTTATTCCAGTTGGTCTGGAACATACTTAAGTTTAACGTATAAGTACAAAGAAATAAATTAGAATTCAATGTTTTCCTTCATGTTTATGAATCCACCTGTACATTAATAATGGTAGAAAAAAAGATACACAACGTTAAATTTAGGCTAATTACTTATTTTTGTGTTTTAGTAATTACTGTAGTTTTAGAGTAATGTCTATATAAAAACATTTATTTTGAAACCACTTTAGAAACAAGATTTCATGCTTAATATTTTTTCTCACATAGTCCAAATGGATTTTTATACATAATATATAGCTATTTTTTATTTTTAATCTTTATTATTTTTTAGGAAGCGTGTCCCTTGCCGAAAGGATCATCACATTGCACTGACTATCTTTGTCTTCAAGTTCTGCTCTGTACATCCCCTCTCGGACACCAGAGCACATGACCTGCAGGCTACATAATGGGACTTTATTATTTCAGAATTAGCCTGTTTGTTGTGCCCATTTTGTCTTGCGTAATAATTTATGTAACTCCCAGTTTTAATGACTAATTTGCGGTTCTCTATTTGTGTAAGTTTTGGCATGACTGGCATCAATTAGTCCGCTATAAGGTTCCGTGGAGAGCCGTGCCAGCGACGTTAGTCCGAGAGCTCTCGCCACATGCGCGGTACTCCGGGGTAGGTGAGTTCAGCATTGATTCGCAGCCATGCGGAAACAGAAGGATCCAGCTGCAAGCCTCTCTGTTTGTTTAGTGGTGCGGGCGTCAGATATGATGCAGCACCAAGGACATTTTTCAGACGATGCTGAGTGTCATACCTTTCTACACCCACACTTATCCCGCAGAACTAATGCATTCTGGGATACATTGCGTGTTTACACGGTAAACCGAAGGTTTGCATTTAGTTGCCAGGCTATGTCAACATATGGTCACTTAGTGAGGTAAATAAGCAGCAATGAAAATGCAAAGGGAATCCGATGGGAATGGCAAGGAAATCAAGCCATTTTTGTTTCAAAACATCACAAATAGGCCTTTTTTGACTCATTCTGCCAGGTCTGGTGGATGTGCTTTTTTTTCGTAAAGGGTGGGGGTCCAACTGGCATGTTTCCTTTGATCAGATATGAGAGGATCAGTTCACGCTGGGGTCCCTCCCGGCTGCATTCTTCCACCAACAAAGGGAAATGAAAGGGGACTTTTTTTCACAGCCGCTGGATTTGCGGGGCTGTAATCACATGGCAATTACTCCTTCATGAAGGGCACCATTCATTTCGCCTTCACACCTATGGTTACCAGCACCAGGGTTCATATCACCAGCCACTGACTAATGGAATGTTGTGGAATTGGAAGCTGCTTTTGTGCAATGCAATCCTGCTTATGCCTATGTCTCAGGACATCAGTTATGACTTTTAGTAAAATGCACAAGTGCAAGTAGTTGATGACACAGGTAGCTTTGGTTTAACTTGAGCTGAAACATTTGGAGTAGGAACAATTTTCTCTCAGGAATAGCTAAATTTCATAAACAATTGGCAAATGGCAAGGAGTACATTGAATTAACCATTGTGCTATGCTTAAAAAAAAGAAAAAAAAAAAGAAAACCTTAAAACCTAATTTGATGTTCCCAGTCAAATATGAGCTTGTAAGTCTTATTATGACCGTATCTTGGATTCAGTCTTGTTCAAAACTTTTCTTTCAATTAACATAGGTTTTGTATTTCTTTTGGAACTGATTGATCATAAGCCTTATTGATCTGAGCTTTCCTCAGTTTTTGAGTGAAAACAACATGATTTGTGGATAATTTCACTCAGAAGCTGAGTTGCAAATACAAAACCAATTGTAAGAAAACAAGCTGTTTATCTATCTATCTCGGGAACACCAGAGTTATCAGTTTTGAGGGGAATTTGTACTGTGTGAGCAGACTTTATAGGTTTTAATCCAATGTGTTGACATTAACTTGCATTTTTTATATAGAAAAAAATCCTCTCTGGGCCAAAATGACCAGAAAAACAGAAATGGTAGTTTTTTGTAAAATTCTTTTGTACTCCTATAATCTTTGTTTTATTTACATCTTTGGAGAAATCTTTTTTTTGTCTAATGTACTTGAAGATATAACATGGTTTTATGTGCTCATTTCTGTAATTTGGGTTACTGTGCATGTGCATACTTGGATGAAACCAGGGGTTAAACTGGCATACAAAGCATTCATTGGTCTTTCAGCTTACCCTCCCCCTCCCTGTTCTGCCCATGCCGTGCCAGCTTGCTGAAAGCACATTGTCTATGCCCTATATAATCTTGTTGTTTTCAAGAAACCCCCATAAGTTGGGCCAATTGGCCTGGCGAGGCCCGGCCTGCTTTATCAGGGTAATGTACAGTCTAAACTTGATGAGACAGACAGATTAGCTTTTTCCACAAACATCTCATAGTTAGACCCCAACATAATATTAATCAGCTGATCAGCTTGATGTATATCTTTACTCTTATTACTAGGACTTTCTAAACAATGACTTTGTGATTTTAAAAATGTTTTAAAAGGAATATTTTCCCTTTAAATAATAATGCAAAGTCTAAATATACCCGAAAACAAACTCTTTATTTTATTTTATTTATTTTAATGTTTTAATCACTTTTTAAAATTACTTTAAGTGCTTCAATATATATTTTTGTGTAATATTTAGTTTTTTTTTCTTTCTTTTTTTTTTACTTTTTTCGTTTACTAAAAATAGTACTTTCTTTTAACGATGTAAGATAGATAGATTTTTTTTAAACATTAAATGTAATTAAACAAATTTAATCATAGTGGTAAATAAAACATTATTTGATTTTTCTTCACAGTATGTATGTATGTCTCAGTCTTTCTCCATCTTATTTAAGCATTTCTTGAAGGCAATATAGTCAGGAGAATAGAGTAGAAGAACAGCCCTGAGAGAGATATTTTCAATAAGTCTCTTCAAAATGGTCACTTCCCACCCTCTCATTCTCGTGTTTTATGCCTCATGTACTGAACGCGGCAGACAGCGCTGCAGGTAAAACTTTCCCCACACAGTCAGTCATTGTGGGGTTTGGCCGCCCAGCCCAACTGTGGGCTCTTCACAGATGGCTGCAGGTTTCGTGACACGCTTGGCTGATAACCAAAGGACTTCAAAGCCCCAGACAGCCAGAACAGAGCTGAGAGAGTCTGCCCCACTTTTTGATGTGTGCCTGGAGGAGTGAGAAAGGGACACTGGCGCCCCGACAGACCAGAGCACTCTTAAGAGCCGGAGATGAGCGGCCCCTTTGCCCCTTAATGAGCTCTGCTCGAAAACCAATCATGCTCACACACAGGTCCTCTTTGTCAAGAAAGCTTGTTCAGTTAACGGTAGACTCTATTTAAACGAGTAAAGCTCTGATTGGCAACTTTTTAAAACTAATCTTCACTTTTAAGTCACTCTTTGAATTCAAAGCACTGTGAAGGTCTTAAAGATAGCTCAACCAAAAATGGAAATTGTCCCCGAAAAAAGAATAAAAACATTTAATTGACAAAAATAATGGTAGCACTTTATTTTAAGGACCAATTCTCACTATTAGCTAGCTGTTTATTATCATTCATATTACTAGCATACTGGCCATTTATTGGTACTCCTAAAGCAAATATGAATCCCTTATTCTGCATGACCATATTTTAGATCTCTTAATCTGACCCCATACCTAAACTTATCAACTATTTTACTAATTCCTAATTAATAGTGAATGTGTTCCCTATTCTGAAGAGTTACCAAAATAACATATTGAGACATTTAGCATATCCATTTAGTATAATAAAGCAATTTATACACAACTGTTCAAAATTTTAGGGTAAAGTTAATTAAGAAGTCCTATGCTCAAAGCTGCATTTATTTGATTGAAAATACAACAAAACAATAATGTTATCTTATAAAATGGCTGTATTCTATTTTAATATTTTAGAAATATAATTTAATCCTGTGATTTCTTATTATCATCAACGTTAAAAACAGTTGATATTTTTGTGTAAAATAATACAATTTTGCATTGCATTTATTTAAAATGTTTTGTAACATTATAAATGTCTTAACTGTCATTTTTGATATATATATATATATATATATATATATATTAAATAAATGTATGCATTTAGCAGACACTTTTATCCAAAGTGACTTACAGTGCATTCAGACTAATATTTTTTACCTAACGTGTTCCCTGGGAATCGAACCCACAACCTTTTGTGCTGCTAACGCAATGCTCTACCACTGTATATGCTCTCTATGAGCTGAACTATTGTTCAATACACACTCCAGAGAACAGCGAGGGAAAGGGAGGCTGATGATGGATGCTGCATCCTACATCCTCTCCTCTGCTGGGGTGCATCTTGCGATTTCTTGGAGGTTAATAATTGAAAGGTTGCTGGTGGGTTGTTGGCAGGGTGTAGTTGTGTGTAGGCTGTAACCTTCGTGTGTGTGAGATGCCATCCCCTCTTTCAAGATCAATGACAAATGCGGGCCTGCCCTCCCCTCTGCATATCCCTTGACCGGTCAGGGCAGCTCGACGCTCCCGGAGCCCAGAAAATCTCGGTCTCCTTCCTCGCTCCATCTCCAAGAAAGGCCAAATGCCGACCTTTTGCTATGAAAGCATGGCCTTTGCTATTTCTGGGATTGTTGTTTTTACCTTGAAAACTTTACTGTGAACACAACATAGCAAGAGCGTGAGGTAGAAAGAGGTCGAGGTGGATGGAAGCTGATACAACTGGGTGGATACTGAGCGTCAACACTGGGACTCATTCCTTTCTTGGGCTCCGGATCCTGTTTATTTTAGGCTGGACACCCTCTTTCATGTGTCTTGAAAGTCCGTGTTGCCTTTGGTGTCACAGGCTGGCTGACTGATTAGAGGCTTCTCTCTTTGAGGAGTACGACAGCAGAATGTCTCAATCCGTGAATCCCTTTGGGACGGTGCTGCAGGTACGTTACAACCTCGAACTCAGCTCAGAGACGAGGCAAGTCCCATCAATAATATATACATCCCCTTTCTACTTTCAGTAAGAATTTGAGTCACATGTTGTGGGGGCCCAGAGCACTTAGGATTCAGCCTTGAAAAAAGAGAAGACAAGAATGAGCTTAATAAAGTAGTTTATATATATATATATATATATATATATATATATATATATATATATATATATATATATATATATATATATATATTTATATATATATATATATATATTTATTTTTTTAATGTATTTTCACTTTTTCATTTTTTTAATTAATTATGATTTTGCTATCTATTTTATCTATTGGTACCGTTTCAGTTATCAGCTGATATTAGAAATATTAAAATGTATTGTAAATATTTTATGTTAAATAGTGCATGCTCATTTCACTTATTTATACATTTAGATCATCCTGTTCATTATGTAACACACTTATCATTTAATAACACCGTTAAATGCAATCTTTAGCAAATTTTAGAGTGAATATCCATTGTTGAATATCCATTGATCCATTGGTACATTACATTTGTAATGTTGTGATGTCTTTATTCACTTGTATGATACAATAATACTATACAATGACTAATACATTTTAGGATTTTATTTTATTTATCATTATTTTATATATATATATATATATAAATTATTTTTATTTATTTATTTATTTTTAATAATTTTCAGCTTTATCAGCCAGTGTTATTTTTGTATTATTTATATATTAATATATACTATAGTATTTACAAAATCTATGTTAGTTTTAGTTAACACCGTTATCAGCTTATTAGTATTTTATTACTGGGAACCAATCAGCATGAACATTCTGTTAAACATCTGCTCCTTTCTTGTGCCGTGCAAGAAGGAATGTCACAGGTTTGGAATGACATAAGCGTCATTAAATGACAGAATGTTCGTTTTGGGCTGAACTGTCCCTTTAAGCTGTGTGTTTGTGTGAGTGGCAGTTTGGCGCTGTGGCCTGAAATGTCTCATGTGGCTGACACTGCTAAGGCCATGGGCCTGAACTCTGTTGCATTTGAGAATGGAGGATACACACACGCACACAATAGTCTCATACTGAAGAGAGAGCAGGGAACGGGTGGGTTGAATGCTTATCACAATCAGACACATGGACAGTGTGTGTGTGTGTGTGTATGTACAGTATGTCTGTCAGACCGGTGTCAGAGCTTCTACAGCCCTGCCCTCCTTCAGCCAGCCAGCGTTCAAAAACAAACATGTTTTGGAAACATCTCTCTATAGCTCGCCATTGGCTGCCAGGCAGACTGATCGGGTCTGACTGGTTCCTTAGCACTTCAGTATGATCTGATCCTGAGAGACGCCTCTGCTCAGATATATTTTAATATGTCTGAGAATGTCAGAAGGTTTTTGTTTCCATGTGTTTGCCCAAGCATGAAACAAATAAAAGAGCCGTCATATATATACATATAAGCAGAATGAATGCCACAGCACTAAAGGGCCTCCCATATAATGCAGGCAAAGAGCCACATGAGGAAGATATGACAAAAACAATACTGTGTGTTCTGTCTTGGGTGTTTGTGTCATTTTGTATTCCTTATTTTCACCAATGAAATGTGGGTTTCCTAGGCAACTGATTGGTCTTAAGGAACATAACATTCACGTTTTAAAAGCTTTCCATCCATCCGTTCTTTGGATCCTTTGTAGAATTGTAGGTTGAAGCTTCCCATAAACTGATAAAATTGTGTCCATCCAAACTTGTGTGTGTGCTAGAACAATTAACGCATGATTTTTCTGAATGCTAATAGAATCATGTTTGAGTTATGCATGATTGGTGCTGATTGGTCACCTGGCTTTGTGTTGTTAGTGACTGTTAGCTAGCATGTTGTTGTCTGGATTTGACTTTTTAGAATTTGAGTCACATGACAGTAATGAAGGTTTGGTCCTAGAAGCTTTCTTCTGCAGGTCATGACCCTTGTTGATCCCTCATGGGTGACAACTTAATAGATTTACACTCCTGTAAAAAACAAAAAATAATAATAAAATGCCATTTTAAAATCATAGAATTTTTGGATTATCTGGTAGAAGTGCAGCAACAAATTCTACTGATTTGAATGCAGTTAAAACAATTGATTTAATAAAGCAGAGAGGTTGAGGAAAAGCCCAAAAGTTATTAAGAGAGACAGTAAATAAAATAATTGTATTATGAATTATATCTCAACTGGAATGATTGCTTTAAAATTAATAAAAATTATAAGTACATTTGCAAGACCAAAAATTGTTCCCTTGAAGAATCCACCCATATGTACCGTATATGTATTTATTCAGATACCTTTGAAGTTAATTAAAGAAAAAACATGTAAAAGCCATTAGAAATGCTCTAGCTTTTATTATTTAGTTTGTCTTCATATAAAGGTCATAAAGGGAATAAAAAAAATCATAGCACATGTAGAAACTCATTTATCATCTTATATTCAAAACCAATAGACAGACTCCGATGGAGTCACTGATTACATTATTTTTTAACTTATTGTTGTGTGTGTGTGTGTACGTGTTCCAGTTTTGTTCTTTTGTTCTGTCCAAGCCTGTAATTTCATTCTTGCCTCCCCAGAAAATGTCAGCCCGTCCAGTAATCAGATTACTCATAGTTTATGGCTTTTGCTGAGGTATTAATATGTTGTTTATGTTGTTCACTTATCACTATCGTCAGTGGGTGGCAGGACTCCAGGCTTTGTTTATGGAGCTCTCAGCACCGCTGGGCTACAGAACATCATTTGTGACTCAAAGTCAACATGAAACTGTGTTCACAAACCATTTAACTCCTGTAATGTGATGTATGATGAATGAAAAAAATGTAGAACAGGACTTGACTTTATCCATCAGGAATTGATTGGATTGTGTGTCTGGGACGTGATTTGAATGATGGGGTTGAAAAAATAACTTGGTACCTTTGGAAAAAGGCTTCATGTCAGTTGAAAAGGAAAGATGAAAAATGCACCAGTGAATAGTTAATATTAAGACCAGGAATGTAAATAATTTTGATTTCATGTTGACTTAAAGGGATAGTTCATGATTTGCTCTCATGTTGTTCAAAACCTGTATGAATTTCTGTCTTCTGTTGAACTTCTGTTGGTTTTTGAAGAATGTCTGTAACCAAACTGTTGCCGGTAGCCATTGACTGCTATAATATTTTTCTTCCCTTCTATGGAAGTCAATGGCTCCCAGCAAATGTTTGGTGACCGACATTCTTCAAAAACCTTCTTTTGTGTTCAACAGAAATGGTTTGGAACAACATGAGAGAGAGTAAATGATGACAGATTTTTCATTTTTGGGTGAACTATCCCTTTAAAGGAATATATTATAAACCTTTGTACAATTATTTATTACCCCCCCCCCCCACCCCATCATGTTAGTCTTTTTTTATATCATAAACAGTCATACACTGAACAATAATTATTGTACTAGAAACCATTTTTACGTAGAAATGGTTACAAACAATTACAAAGAAATGACGAGTAACACATTGAATCAAACATTACATTTCAAAGTAAAAAAAAATGAAATAGTATAATTTTTGTGAAACATACTCCAGTAATCTGAAGTTTTATTTACAGTAAACTCCGAAAAATCCTTCTTTTTTCTTTTCTTTTTCTTTTTTATAGAGTAATTTAGTTTTACGTGACTGTTTTCCTTCTCCATTATGAGCATGATTCAACAGGCTGTTTTTCTACTGTATCTTTAAGACTTCTCTATGTAAATAACATCCATTATGATTGTCTAACGTCAGTGTACCACCATAGTTCAATAAGACTAAATACTGAACTGACATTGTTAAGTAAACATGGATGAACATGTTACTTGAAAATGACTCTGAATGAACTGTTTTGAGTTTTTATAGTCTGAGTGGACAGGAGAATGCATTTTGTTATCCTTAAATCCTGTTTTCCATGATATTTTCCCTTTATTTTAGTCCCTTAGCCTTAGTTCTTCCCATCATTCCATACAAGTTTGTGCCGTTGGGTTATAAAGGTCTACCACACACACACACACACACACACACACACACACACACACACACAAACACACACACTCACACTCACACACTCACACTCTTTCTCCCCGGAATGTGATGTATTTGCAGGAAGAACCAGTCATAATGTATCCTGAAGAGCTGGCCTGTGAGGACTTTGGCTTATTAGCCGTGTCTGTTTATCTCTGGTATTCTCCAGAACCGTCATTTGTGTAAAGATTATACTTGATGGAAACCACAAACTGAACCGGCGAATGACAGATGTTCAGAATTCCAGAAAATCTTGTTAAAATAACACAAAAGAGCAAATGCTTTTGTGAACCACTGCTTTTCTCCCAATGCTGTATTCACTTTGATAACACTTGAATTCAGAATGAGCTTCTTTTGTTAATTTCGAAGCCGCTTTTAACTTGTTTTGTGGTTAAGAACAGTTGTTTTATCAGGGTAGAGAATCACTTTAGTCATTGGGGCGCCACATTTATCTGTGCTTTGAGCGCCACAACTGCAGGATGTTCTCTGCATGTGTGTGTGTGTGTGTGTGTTGTCTGCTCTCGGTGTGTGAATCTTGTTTCATCTGTGCCTGGCTTGGCTTTGTGGTTAGACTCTGGCATGTTGCTCAGGTCTTGTTTTTTTGAAGTGCCAACAGTGCAGCAAAAACCTGCAAAACACACTTTCGCAAGTACCCCGGCGCGCACACACACACACCGCAACAAACAACAAAATCACTCATGGTTTGTTATTGTTCCTCAGCGATTCCAATCAAGAGTGGCAAATAAAATAAAGCAAACCTTTAATCAACATAATTAAAACATTCCAAATTTTCCTCGTCACTGTTTTATTAGTGGGGCTGGCGAATGCTAGTGGATGTTGTGTTACTGTAATGGTCTGATAACAGGGCTGTACAAGTTACTTTTTATCAGGTGCTTGTCCTTAAACAGCCGTCGTCTTAGTTTTAATGTTCTTGAAGTGGAGAGAGAGTTAGTCAGCTGGTCTTGAAGCATTAAAGTAGCTACTGTGAGCTCCTTTCTGCACTTCAAAAAGCATTATTTTTAGCCTGTTCTATTGCTTATAATAAATAAATTGTGGGGGAGTCCTTGTTATTATGATAGTAGTAAATGTATTTTTTCAGTATTGATTATTTTATTATTTCATTTTTATTCTATTTATTATATATTTATTTGTTCTTATTTTAATTTTTTTTTAAACTTTTTTAAACTTTTTATATTTATTATATTTATTACTATTCTTATTAGTAGTAGTAGTAATATTATCGATTATTTTTATACTATTCAATAAATATTATCGTGTTATTTATTTATTTTAATTTTTAATATTTATTTATTTATTAATATTTTTACTACTAGTAGTAGTAGAAGTACTAATAGTATTAATAGTTGTAATAATATTTACATTTATTATTGGTTATTTATTTATTATTTATTTATGATATTACAAATGGTTATGTGTCACTGACTGGAAGCAGTAGAAGTGTTGAATTTTTATTATTTTATTGTTGATTTATTGTTAATTTTTGTTATATTTCTACTTACTGTTGAAGCTGACTATTTATTTTTATTATTATTCGAAAAAGTAGTATGTAGCATTGCTTTTTATTTATTATTCTGTTTATATTTTTATTAATTATATTTTACTAACAGTTATGTTTGACTGATGTTACTATTATTATTATAAGTAGTAGTAGTATTTTAATTTATTTCATTTAATATTTATTTATAAAATGTATCATTTACAATATAATTTTGTTGATTATATTTTTCTAGCTGTTATATTTTGTTGTACTTAGTATTTTAAATTATTATATATTTTTTTAATTTTTATTACTGGCTAAAGACTAGATATTAAACTTGTTGCTTTTAGAGAACTATGCAAAAAAAAAAACACACTCCCATGATGCCCTTTCCATATGTCATCTATAGCCCCTTCTAAACATATTGCTTCCTCTATTCTCACACACTGGCCTTGATAAGCAGTCGCTAACAGGCTGGTTGGAGAGGTCACAAAGCCTGTGTGTGACAGTGTGTGGTGTTTGTTTGTCTTCCTCTGAGGCCGTCAGAACACATGTCAGTGGCTTTAGCTGCTCTCTGGCCCAGCTGCTGTCTGCTCTGCTCAACTAACACCTCACTAAATATCACACAAACACCCCACTAATGGGTTACATTAGGGTCAACGTGCATCCATGTCACCGCTTCATTCTGTGACATCCTTATCCATCTCACACAGAAGGGACATTTTATTTCTTAGAGGTTACTCTTTCAGAGCTCAGGTTTGTGAGAAAAAATGTCAGAATTGTGATATTTAAACTCAGAATTGTGAGAAGTAAAATTAGAATTGTGATTCTCAAAATATTTTGGAATACAGATATTTTTCTCAGAATTGTGCGTCTAGCTGCCTCTGTTACGTTCCATAAATAGGTTTGGATGTGATCGCTAAATGAGGACTGGGTGGTCAATATCCTGCAGCATCTGCTGTTTGTGTAAGCGTCTCTCTCTTTCTGGAGGTCTCGGGGTTTGAGATGAGCAAAGATCAGTGAACATATCCAGGCAAAGAATTAAACAGCCTAAGAAATGCTCCTATAAGCCGCATGTCTCGTTTCCTGCTGGCACTCTTCCTATCTTCACACACTGCACGAAATGTGTGCTCCCGGCCTCTCAGAGCTCTCGTGTCATGAATAGAGACAATAGCCAGAGGTTTCCTGCTCTCACTTTCCATGGGACTACTGGATTTCATTAGACGAGGGAGTGGATGCTAGTTAGATTTGGGAGTAAGTAGATATTTTTATTTATTTGTTTATTTATTTTATTTTGGTATGATACCAATATTATTTCAAATCAATATTTTATTCATTTATTTATTTTTAAATCAACAAATAATTACTTAAATGTATTCATATTCAAATTATTGGTTAATTATACATAATATATTAATGGTTAATACTTCTTAAATGAACAATGTAAATTAATAACTATTTGAAAAATCCTTATTTACTAATATCTAAATATCTAAATATTATTAATAAATATATAAATATTTTTAAATTACTGAAATTGTTAAAAAGTAGTATATTAGTGATAGATGGAGTTATAGTTTTTGCTTAGTGTATTACTTTAGTATTAGCTATATATAGTAGTAATTATTAGTATTTTGAATTAGCTTTTTTGTTTAATTTTAAGTTTTAGTAATTTTTTTTTAAATACTTTTCATTTGTATTACTTTGTGTGCATATCTATTATTTACATGCAAGCTTATTATTATTATATTTATTTTTTTTAATACTTTATTTCATATTTATTTTACATTTTCAAAGTTTTGAGGCTTAGGTTTTTAGCGTATTATTTATATATTATTCCAACTTTATTTTACTGAGAGAAAATTATTTTTAAGTTGTAAACCCGACCATGAAAAGAACAAGATTAATGGAAAAAAATACAGAATATATACTTGGGGTATGACTCTCTTCGCTTGAGAAAGTAAGCAATCACCTAGCAACCACCCATAACACCCTAACAACTGCATAGCAAACATGCTAAAACCAATCGGAGCACCATGTTCTTCTGAACTCGTTTGTCTTTATGTTTTGTCTTTTGTTTCTTTATTTTTTTTCATTTATGTACATTGTCTTTCTGCTAATGCACTTGTGAATATAAGTGTACAATTATTTGTTAAGCCAGAAAAGTACACACACGCACACAAACAATGTCTTAAGATAGGAGAGGAAAGGAGAGCAAAAGAAGAAGTGATGTGCAGGGGGAGGTCAGCAGAGAGACTGCCGGGAGACGGCAGAGGGGATAGAGTGGCAGAATAACTGTAGGATTGGAGAGCTGGAAAAGATCAGTCCAGACCTGGAGAAACAAGATACCAGGAGACCTTACAAATGACTAGATCTCACAGAAAGCCAGGTAGTAAAGGACTTGAAAGGAAGAAGAGACTTTTTTTTAGAAGAGACGCATGGAAAGGAGAAAGTCTCCAAGGCTTCCTGTGCTTCCTCCCCCCTGATGGTATGCTACAGTGGGCATCGCTCGGAGCCATGGGGGATAATGCTATGTCTAGACAAGCGGAGGTCAATTCATTAACCACTGATTTCTCAGGACACGGTCCTTTGTTTGCGTTTATACCCTTGTGAGCAGCCAGATGTGTTATAAAAAAAATAGAATCCTCACATTTCCATGTACTTTCTCCATTAAAGAGTAAAAAAGCTTGTATTTAAAGCTATAGTTCACCCCAAAATGAAATTTTTTTGTCATCATTTACTCACCCTCAGGTCTTTCCAAACCTGTATCTTTCTTATGTTGAACATAAAAGCAGATATTCTGAGAAATGCTAGCAACCAAACAGTTGTTGGTCCCATTGACTTCCATAGTATTTCTTTCCCATTTCTTCAAAATATCTTCTTTTGTGTTCACCATAAGAAAGAAACTCCTACAGGTTTGGAACCACATGAGGGCGAGTAAATGTTTTTTTGGGGGGGTGAACTCCTTTAAACTCTGATCTCCTCATCCCTTTAAAAAGTAGATTATCCAACCTTGGACAAAATGGAGTAATAGGTGATCCTGTAGTAAACTGACCATTAGCAGTTCAACACGTTGCTTGTATAGGGCAGATGAATAGCTCTTTGGTATGCTCTGTGGCAGTGCTTTAAACCGGCCCGCTCTGTGAGAGGTATGCTGAAAGCTGGCTGGCACTATAAAAAGCATTCCAGCATTGTAAATATGAAACAATGGAGCAGACTGGTTGTATTCTCACTCCAGACTTCAGAAATACCTATAGTAAACGTCACCTGTTGAGTTTGTGTGAGCTTTTTCTGTGATATCAGTACATAAACATCATTCTCGGGGTGCTAGTCGACTCGAGGCTGTAAACGCTCAGACCGCTCTCACGCTGTACAGCTGCAGAGTTCCTGAGGTTGGATGGGAATGAATGCATTGTTGTTGAAGATAGCATCTGACCATTTGAACTCTCTTTAAATTGAATTACCACAGAGTGAGTTTGGTGAACAAAATTCTGAACTGAAGAATTGGCTCCCATCTATCTATCTATCTATCTATCTATCTATCTATCTATCTATCTATCTATCTATCTATCTATCTATCTATCTATCTATCTATCTATCTATCTATCTATCTATCTATCTATCTATCATAATGATTTACCGTTCTTTTGTTCCATCTATCATTTTATTTGTTTGATCCAGTCAAACTACTGGTTACTTTAAGACAACTTTCAAAGAAGGCTTTGTAAAGCCAATGTTCAAGGTCTATCTTGTCAGATGTGGCTTTTATAGTCAGATGAATTGCTGTGGATTTCCATTAATTTTAAATGAACGTCTTTACATTGAAATTGCAATTTTGCATCCTGTTTGCAACCTTAATTCAAAAGCAGAAACTGATTGTGGATTTAAAAGCAATTCCCACTTCACTTCTGAATGGCACACAGCCCCAATTCAAAATCAAGTAAGGACATAGACGTCCAGATTGTTTTCTGTCATGTGACATGTTCAGAGCATAACATGGTGAGGCATAGACTTTAAGGTACTCAATTGTATTACAATGCCAAAAACAAACATAATGGAGCAGTGATGAGTTAGATGGAGGAGTTGTTGCACAGTGGTAATCTGAACGTGTCAGCTGCCTGCGAGACTAGATTACCGCTCATGTCTGACGCAAAGAATTCCAGGGATGTTCCATCTGATCAGCCATTGCCGCGGGAGATTTATTACTTTCCAGGCTCCATCCCCACCTCCGCCAAACACACATACGCACACATACAGAGCCACTGACCACGTACAAATTATTTTTAGCGCAAAGACCTGGCAAAGAAAAGCGTAATCCAAGGAGTGACATCTGGCCTAGTATTTTATGGGATTAACATTGCTCCTAATAGCAATAGCGGATGTTGCTCATTACTTGCTACATCAACAACTTGCCAGAAAGGTCTTATATATGTTCAGTTAATATAATGTATATAATTTTGTTTATGGGGTCTGTGGTGCATAGAATATATATTTGGTATTTGGTATATTTGGATTATTGAAGGTGCAGTGCAAACTGGTTTGGTTAGAGCTATAGATGGTGAATAGTGCATGCAATATAGGGAATTTATGGTATGAAGGCTATTGGATATACAGTGTATATGCAGTATAGATTGTATGGTCAACGTCTTTAGATGCTCAATCAACTTTTAAAGCCCAAGAATCCCTGGACTTTAGAGCTGAAGCCAGATAGATACTGAAATCATACAGTGGTGTAGTCAAATGTATTAGGTGGAAGGAGAAAAAGAGTTTGAAAAGTGAAAGAAAATGGAGAAACAGAAAGGGAACTTTTTAAACCGTAACTATTAGGAGTCATAACAATGATGAAGTGTTCATGTAAAGTTTCCTCTGTATGTTTCCTGTCTTGGGAATTTTGTTGCGTCAAGAAATTTCTCAAACCAAATGAGATACATTATCTGCTTGTAAGATGAGACCACAAAGGAAAAAAAGTATTTATTCTAATCGAGGTTTATTTTGTATGGAAAGCATCTAACATCCTCGGTGGAGAGGGATAGAGATTATTCTAGAAGGCTCTGGTTGTGCTGTCAAGCTAGACGATTAGTGAAAAATGTTGCTCTCCCTCATGTCATTCCAAACCTTTTTGCTGTTATTTTTTTTTATGGAACACAAAAGTTTTTACAATGAAAGTTTATAGTAGACAGTGTTCTTTTAGTTGAAAATCTATACTTTATTATTGCTCACAAATCTTCTTTTATGGTGCTTTTTGTTCACTTTTGGAGTTTGAAAAATATATTCACAATGAACTATATATATATATATACACACAGTAATTTGCATGACGATTCCTCTTAAAATTATCTTTTTATTTTCCACTTAAAATACAGGTTTCAAAATGACATTTTCCGTTGAACTAATTCCAAACATTATATAACACTTAATATAATACTACATAAATCACCTCTCATTGCATCCACCCATAAATCTTCATGTCAATCATTCAGGACTGAGAGAGAATGTGAGAACATGTTGAAGGTTTTAAAACACTCCAAGTATATTTTTGTTTCCTAGAGATCACAAAGGATCTTACGATTATATTGCACACGGATTATCATAAGTGAGACGTTTTGCCACAGCAATGCAAAAAAAAAGAATTGTGCATTACAGTAGCAGTTTCGGTGTGAACTGATATATGCATGTGTGGTGAGAAACGCACACTGAAGGAGCCTTTTTATTTCCTGGTGCGCTAATTCAGGGCACTTCGGAGATTCTGTAAATAGTGCATTACGGCGTCCTCTGCATGTAATCCTCTCTGAACTGTAATCATTATTTTAGCACTACAAACAGTGCCGTTCATGAGGACTATTTCTGGACCGTTGTTTGCTTGGAGAAGTGTTGTCTGTGCCGAAGCACAGAGAGTTCCCAGAAGCCGAAACCCTGCTCAGTTCTGCTTATGTTGTTTTGTTTTGAGGATCTGATGTTGAGATGTTATTCAGATGTTTCAGGTTCAAGCACTTTTTCTATTTCAAATGCCTCTGGAAAAGTGATGTGCATCTCCCTGAGGTAAACGTTGCAATGTGTTACATGCATGGGCTACATTTTTTTCTTTTAGGAAATTGCAGTCATTCCTTGAGACTCACGCAGATGGCCCTAGGTTTGTCATGGACTCTGCCTTTTTGGTTGTCCATACATAGCTCATTGTTTTTACAGAAATCTTGTGGGGCCAGTAAAGAATCAATATTTTATATGCTTTATTATTGCATTTTGTGCCAGTTTAATTCAGCACTGTGCGGATAGTAGAAAAGTGGCTTTTTCTATTTGAACAGGTCCCCAAAAGGAGGTTTCTGGAACTTCTGTATACATTTTTCAACAAATTTGTCTAGAATTCGCAACAGGAGCTATCAAGCCATGAACGTTATACACATACAGTATGAAAAATACACATATATGTTTTCTCACCAAGTGTATTTAGTTTATGTAGAAATATTCATAAATATATAGGATGAAATCAGTCCAGTTGTTGCCCCGAAGTTGACTCTGTCAGCTTTAGTTTTAAGTCTGAGCACTGCTATCAAAGGGAAAGTGTGCAAGGTATTTGTACAGCGGCTATTTTATAAGTTAGCATCTGGACTCTGACTCTATTAAACTGGCCTGCCATGACCTGTAGGATTTTTATTTAAAGCGTATACTCGAGTTTCAGTCCAAGTTTCACATTCCCTCTCTCCCTCTCGCTCTTCCTCAGGTATGGCCTCGCAAGTGCAAGTCTTCTCCCCTCACACTCTCCAGTCAAGTGCCTTCTTTAGCGTGAAGAAACTGAAGGTGGAGCAGAGTTGCCACTGGGATATGACAGGGTACGGCACGCACAGCAAGGTCTACAGTCAGAACAGCAAGCAGAGTGTCTCAGTCGCCCCAGTGGGCATCAACGCCGCCAGTCTCCAGGTCTCCAACTCTTCTCTGTCCTGTGAACAGGCCCTCCTCTTCCCAGCTGGCTCGGGGCACATTGTAGTGGCCTCGGCTAGCAGCACATCTGGGGCAGCTGGGCAGCTGCTAGGCAGCACCGGGAGTAGTGGAAGCGGCAGCGGAGGCCACAACCTGACGCGCCGCAGCACCGTCAGTCTGCTGGACACGTACCAGCGATGTGGGCTTAAGCGGAAGAGTGAGGAGCTGGACAACAACAACGGCAGTGGAAGCAGTGTGCACGTGGTCGAGGAGCAGCAACTACCCGCACCCATGATTCAGAACAACACGCAGAGCGGGGCCACCATCGCGACTGCGACCGCCTCCACCACGGCGACGTCCAAGAACAGCGGCGCCAACAGCGAGGGCGATTACCAGCTCTTGCAGCATGAGGTGCTTTGCTCCATGACCAACACCTATGAGGTGCTGGAGTTCCTGGGTCGAGGGACGTTCGGGCAGGTGGTGAAGTGCTGGAAACGTGGCACCAGCGAGATCGTGGCCATCAAGATCCTCAAAAACCACCCTTCGTATGCGCGACAGGGACAGATCGAGGTGAGCATACTGGCGCGGCTGAGCACGGAGAGCGCGGACGACTACAACTTTGTTCGAGCGTACGAGTGCTTCCAGCACAAGAACCACACGTGCCTGGTCTTCGAAATGTTGGAGCAGAACCTGTACGACTTCCTCAAACAGAACAAGTTCAGCCCGTTGCCGCTCAAGTACATCCGACCCATCCTGCAGCAGGTGGCCACTGCCCTCATGAAGCTCAAGAGCCTTGGACTGATCCACGCTGACTTGAAACCTGAGAACATCATGCTTGTAGACCCAGCCCGCCAACCCTACAGGGTCAAGGTCATCGACTTCGGCTCTGCTAGTCACGTCTCCAAAGCGGTGTGCTCTACATATCTGCAGTCCAGATACTATAGGTAAGGCGCTAATGTTGTCATGCCCTATGTTGGAATTGCTCCTTTTTGTTCAGTGTTAGTTTTTCAAGATTCCTGTACTTCCATAGTACTACCTTCTCTTCTTGCAAGTGTGTAGCAAAAATACATTTGTAGATTAATTGATTCCGCCATCTTGAAATTGTTCTGTACTTTGACATATATGACAAAAAATTATTTCATGGGTTTTTAATTAGTCCTTTAACTTGTTTTGGCTGTAAAGTGTACTTGAGAAGCAACAATACATAAGGTATTAAGACTTGTTTTGTATCCTGGATAAGATTGGATGTTGTCGTATTACACTTTTCACAAGAGAGTTGAAAATGAAAATTCTGTTATTAATTACTCACCCTCATGTTGTTCCAAACTTGTAAGACCTTCATTCAACTTTGGAACACAAATTAAGATATTTTTCATGAAATCCGAGAGCTTTCTGACCCTGTGTAGACATCAGTGCAACTGATACTTTCAAGACCCATAAAGGTAGCAAGGACATTGTTGAAATAGTCCATGTGACATCAGTGGTTCAACCTTAATTTTATGAAGCTATGAGAATACTTTTTGTGCTGTCCATGCAGGGTCAGAATGCACTCGGATTTGATCAGAAATATCTTAATTTGTGTTCTGAAGATGAACAAAGGTCTTCCTGGTTTGGAATGACATGTGGGTGAGTAATTAATGACAGAATTTAAAGTTTTGGGTGAACTATCCCTTTAACTGGTTAATACTTCAAAAACAAGATTTGTTAATTTAAAAAAAATGTATTACTCATTAAGAATATAATTTTTTTGCCGAGTATGATGTATTAACCACTACTGTGAAAATTATTTACTCTGGCTTTGTTAAATAATTAAAGTTTTACCCACAGAACTAAATTTGTGGTGTCTGTATCAATCAGAGTATCCCATCTTGCAATTCCCCTCCATTTATATACTTACCTTTTAAAATCTGATGGCTCCATGGCCTTATGGGATACCAACCAAGACTGCTTGTTGGCAAAGAAAGAAAAAGTCCTATTCTTAGTGAGTGTTTTTGTCTAAACTGTAGTTATGCTGCTGTTTGCAAACTCTGTAGTAGGGAAGTGCGCATATTCTGTTTTTTTTTCTTGGTGTTGTGCATGTTAAAAATCCCCAGAACTTCCTCGACACGTGCATTAAGATGGACTCATAAAATTCAATGGCTTGCTGAGAACCTGCTTCCTTATCTTATTTAATGTGATAAAACACATGCTGAGTTCTGCTTTGAAGATTAAAATAGTACGATTACTGTGTTTTACAGCATGGTACAGCTTCATTGTGGCAGCACCTTGGAGATATTTGCAGCCGTTTTTTTTTTTTTTCCCTTTTCCTCCTTTAGAGTTCCTTGTATAAAAAGCTATAGATTGTGCTTATAAAAAACAGCCTACAGAAATGCAGCATCAAGTTGACTGTAAACAGGGGGGCAGATTAATTTCCTCCCAACCCGAATCCAGCACACTCATCGCTACTTACCATCTCCCAAGGGATGAAGATACGGGGTCACCGTCAGTTCCCCGGCAAATACTTCCCTGTAATCCACACCAAAGTGCCAACATAAGAAACAGATGCCTCACTTGAAAGCTGCTTATTTTTTTTTCCAGTCAACTCTTTCATTTACCTATAGACATGTTTGGGTTTCACAAGCCAGGTTGGGCTGTTTTGTGTAGACTAAGACCTGGTTCATACAGAAGCCTGCTCTGTTGGGTTGCCTCGGGTAGGCTGAGGGTGGGTTAGGTTAGGTGTATTACCACACAGCCACCCCAAGAGAAATCAAACACGGGGGAATGAGTCAGTCCAAGTGCTGCCAGATGTGTTATGTTTAGGATGCCACTGGCATCGTCACTAAATGAGGGTAGATATAGGCTATCGTTTCCAATGCTTTGAGGCTTGAGTTGCAACTGGCTCATGTTTGGGAAATTGCTGAAGTGAGTGGAAACTATCAACAAGTGTGTCGACTGGTTGGTTATTTTATCCAAGTTGTGCTGATGTAATCGTTTTTTTTTTATAGGAAAAGATCAAAATAGACCGAAAACTGCATGCTTTTGGCTCAAGGTCACTGAAAATGAGTATTTAATTAATGTTCTGTCCCAGTTTGGTGGAGAAGATTTGAAGCAGGATCTGCATAAACTTTTTTGCAATTTCTTAAAAGCACACTGATTGTCTTTAGATCCTCAACAGACAACAGAAATATATCTGTTTAAGAAAAAACAAGTATTTTTCAACTGCCCATGTGCAGTAATTTGAGTGTGCGTCAGTTTTTTGTCACTGAATTAAGACTGAGGTGATGAGTTAAGTGCAAAGAATAGTACAGGAGCTGCTTTTACTCTGAGTTTTGTGTCCTTTTTCTTGTGGGAGTCCACATAGAAGAAGATCCCTTAATTTCCTCCTAGCTAGAACGAAGAGGGGGGAAAAGCTGACAATGAATAGAGTCACGTCAGCCGTCAGCCTTCTGGAGCGAGAGAGAGCAGAGAGAGAGAGAATAAGACATAACAAGCACTATTACTATGCATATTTAATGTTAGGGATTTGTTCAAACCCTTAAACCTATAATTGGGTGCTTAACTCATACTGCACCATTTTATTTGATACGATTGATATGATAGATGATTATACACTGCAAAAAATCCTATTAGTTATGCCTTATTTGTCTATTAAATTTAAAATATATAAATACAAATATTCAAAATAAGATAAATGCACATGCTAAGACTTGTTTTAGAGATTGCATTTCATCTTTTTGCCTTGACAGATGTTTTGCAATAAGACAAAATACAGTATTAATGCAGTCTGTGAAAACAAGTCTTCTGCAGTGTTGCTTCTCAAGTAAATTTATTTTATTTTGAGGATAATTATAGATTTTACTGGAATAGCAAGTTTAAAAAAAAAAACTAATTAAAACTCATTAAGAAGTCATGTTTTGCATAACATGCAAAACTATTCTAATTTACATTGAAGGAGGGGTCAAGCCACTTCTAGAGACATCTAGTTGTGCAACTAAACAACGTGCAACTGCATAACAATGACCCAAACCACCCTAGAACCAGCAAAGCAATGCCCTTACAGTTTAGTATCATAGTGGTGATTTTTGCATCAGAAAATACTGTTTAATAAAGCATAAAAATCTTGTTTTAGTGATCCATTTAGTTCATGGATTGCAGATCTGTTGTAGGTTATCTATACATATTATTGCATGATCAATGTTTTGCATTTCTGTACTGAAAACAACAAGATACCTAAATCAGACATCAGCCTACTGTTACCGACTGGCTCTCACCTCATTTTTCAGTAACAGGACACACACACAGAAATGTAGCGAGCAGCGCCCCACCTGTACAGGCCTCCCACAGAGTTCTGTAGCCCTGGGAGAGGATCACACTGTTCTTGGAAACGCTCTGACTGTTTAATACGGGCTTCTGTCTCTCATAGGGGAAAATCTTATTATGGGAAAGGAAGAGAAAGATTGTGGTTTTCTGGAAGGGTCATGAGCAGACACTTTTCTAAATGGCTGATGCTAGCGAATCTGCATTGTGAAAAAGAATGCAACGTTGATCTCCTTTCACACATCTTTGTATCATTGTGTATAATGTCAAAAATACTCCCTGCTGGGTTAAAGGTTAAGTGTGCGTATGCATTTTTCTGCATGTAAATGCTCTCTTCTATTATACACATAGACTAATAAGTATACACTATAGAATATGAATAAGCCATTTAAAGTTTTATTACGTGTGTAAATACTGGCTTAGTGATGTCTGATCTATGAAAAAATTGTTCTTTAGAGCTGGATCTTTGTATTGGTGTGAATCAGTGAATCACTGAACCAAGAACCTTTTGAATCGGATCTTTGTTTTGAACCAGTTAAACCATTTTCTAAAAATGGTTCTGGACTGGTCTAGACTTATTTAACCAGGAACTGACTTACTGATCTGAGAAGTAATTATTAAAAAACAAAAAAACAAAAAAACAAAAAAAAAAATATATATATATATTATATATAAATATAAATATATATTTAAGAACTGTAATCTTAAAAAAAAAAATTCTTATAAAATGTCCTAATATTTAAGCAAATATGTTTTATATTTATATATTCAGTTTACATTTTAATTTTAGTGTAAGCTTTAGTAATTTAGTAATTTTTGTTTAACATAAATATATTAAAACAATTTTCTGTTTTATTTTTAGTAAATTAAGTACTTAATCTTATTTTAAGTTTAAGTACTTAAAGCAAGGTTTTTTAATCCTTTTTTATTTTTCATATTTTGTATTTTTCATATACTTCTTTTTAATTTTAATAATAACACTAGTACTAAAAAAATATTCATTTCAAAATAAATCATCTGTATATATTAAATGCTCCTTTTTTTTAACACTTTTGACCCATGGTGGCGTGATCGGAGGGCAGTAACCTGTTTGTCCGACCAATGAAAGATGGAGTGAGTGTTCGGGAGCTTTTTAAAAGGTCATTATTTTTGCAATTGCATTTGCTGATGCAGAAATTACACACTTCACCTTTAATGCATAACAAGGCCACAAGCCTTTCTAGAGAGGGAGAGAACAGTAATCACTCTTGCATCTCTCAATCTGTCTGGATTTATTACATCTGGACTGCTGATAAGAACGGCTGAATAGAGAAGAGATTAAAAGCAGCTTGTTCTGCCATTAAACCTCATGAAAAACTTGAGAATTAAGGCTAACCCTTGCACCAAGGTTACCAAACGTTTCTGTTGAAGGCAGGGCCTTTCAGCAGAACTGTTATATAAAGACATGCTTGCTCATGCATCTTCCATTCTGTTCCCCACAGTTATTTGTTTTGGCAGTGCTTTTAAATCCGAGGGACTATTACCCGCGACCTTCGATAGGACAGGATGCACAAAATGTTCCCTTTGCATATTTTTAACTAAAGCCCCTGTCGGCCCTCCCCTCCTTCCATCTTTGCTTCCTAAAAGGCTCCTCTTAAGATGCCATCAGCTGTAAAAGTGATTGTGGAAGGCAGAGAGGACTCTCAGCAGGAAATTTCCCGTCTCAGCAGCTTGCCTATGGCTTTGGTGTCATTCTCCTACTGCAAATGCCCCTTGAAAGCTTCCACAAACGGATGTCAGCACTGGCATAGCAGCCCCTATCAGCTGTTCCTCATATCTTTATTGCCGCTGCTCAACACAAACCCACAGTCTGTCGCTTTTACTGGTATTTGATCCAGTGTAGTGTATTGGATTTAAGAGCTCATATTATGTAGATATAGTGACTTTATAGATTTTTCCGGACAAGTAAACAAAGCAGTCCTAATTAAGGTAAACATTAGAAAGGCAGTTAGCTGCATACACATGCTAGCCATGGAAAAAGCAGTCAAATTATGTGACTCATGCATTGTATGTGGTGGATTAGACATTTACAGCCTTATTAAAGTAGTAAACAGCAGTTTCACGCAGCTTAAGGATGATCTTTCAGTCTGTTCCATGTCGTGAATTGCTGTTTGCAATGTATTTCACCTAAAAAAGTAATGGGATAGGATGTTTAAGAAAGAACATGTAGGGAAGGACTTTGATTTTATCGATTGTGAATTAATTGGATTGTGAAAAGTGGGTGTTACTTAACAAAATGCTAATGCTAATTGTTTTTATTCAGTTTTAGTAATTTTAGTACTTAAACATAAGTACTTGTATAACTTATCTTTTTTTTTTCAAGGGTTTTTTTTTTTTTTTTTACCTTTTAATCAAATTTTTTATGCTTTATTTTATTTTAGCTTAATTTCAATTAGCAAAAAAAGAAAGAAAAATCCTAGTTTTATTTAACAGTTTAACACTATTCCTAAAATACTTTGAAACTCCTCATTGAAATGCATTTTTCCAAAGAACCGATTTCTAAAAAAAATTTCAACAATGTTTCAATGTTTTGTGATTTAGGGCTCATCATTTAATCTGTTATGAATTATTGGATTGCGCAAAAAGATGGCGTTACTTAACAGAATGCGAATTTGCTAACAATGTATAAATACCGTAGCTATTTGGCTATTGGTTTAAATCAACATGAAATGAAACGACAAAATGTGAACAACGTTGTGAACAATTTTGTTGATCTTTTAATGTTTATTCAAATTTGAATTTAACTTGTACGTACATCACAATGCGGAAGAAAATCTGACGGTACCTCCATTTTGTTACAATTTTTTTTTTTTTTTTACAATTGCGAAGGCAAGCTTAATTTGTTTTTGGAGTAATGATGAATCATTGAATTAAAACATGCTTTAGACTGTAAATAGGGTAAATTCTGGTTTCACAGTGATGTTAAAATGAAAAACACCTTTTGGCTGTATGGTGTTTGGTATTTGTTTGCACATTTCACACTCATTAGCTTTACCAAAACAGCATATGTCTTAGATATATATTTGCCTATAGACATCATTCCATTGGTCTGAGACTGTTCCTAATACTCTGTTTATTCAGGTTATGTCAACTTAACACCCCTCACCCTAGTTGCGGTGCGGGCTAGCTAATGATGTAACAGGTAAATCAGGCTAGCTTACAGAGGATCAGATAAAGCAGATTACCGTCCTGTCCCAGTTGGGCCTTGTACCCCTTTTATCTTAAATGAAATAGGGATGTATATCATGAACAGAATGTTCTCATTTAAGTATGAGATTTATGTAAAATCGCCTCCGTCAGCTGAGTGTTACATGGCTGCGGTTAGAACGAGGAGAGCAGATGCATAGCATATGCTGTCATATGTGCAGCCCATCTCTCGTTCTTGTTCTCTACCTCCATACACAACATCCCGCCCAACCCCTAGCTGCCGTCAGTTCTCAGCACTTTGAAGACCCTGCTGGGTTCGGCACTGTGATTCATAGCAGGTAGAGGTCACCAAGGAAGAGATAGCATGGCCACTCAGTGTGTCAGTCAATATTCTCCAGACGTCAGAGCCTTAATATAGGAGGGCTCGAGGGGAAGAGAGCATGCTTTGCACATTTTTCTTCGATAGGCAGACATTTTTCCCAAAGATGCACAGGAATCCGGAGCTCATGACCATGCTTTTGTTTAGAACATCCAATGCGATAATGGCCCAAGCTCGTAACCTTGAGGGATCTCATCCAAGAATCTTTTTTTTTTTTTTGGGCACATCGATCATAACAGCACAGCTTGAATGTGCTATAATGCAGGAATCAACTGGTATGCCTTTTACTGTCAGTTCTTAAAGCGCTGCATTGTGCAAAATGCAATGTGACCTCTTCTCTAGCTGTAATGCCAAAGATTTACCCTCGAGACGTAGCGTTTGGTGTCCTTAACTGGGCCAGACTAACAAAACAGTTACATTTTTAAAACAGTTATTTTAAGAATTTTTTTCATAACATCTTAAAATAAGGATAGCCTTAAGGATAGCACATTTGTCTTAAATACTAGGTCATTTAATAAATGTTTTGGTTTATTTCAAATATTAGGCATTACAACACCAGCGACAGTATCTATAATGGATAATAATACATAATATAGTATGTATAATTGAGATTTTACATTAGTAATCTAGCATTCTTGTACACTACTGTTCAAATTTATACATTTTTTATAATGTTTTTGAAAAGTCTCTGATGCTCACCAGTGCTGCTTTGAAAATAAAATGAAAATAAATATGTAATTATTAATCAAATGTAAAATACTGTTAATAAATAACAGTTTTCTATTTTATATATGTTCTATTTATTTCTATTTCTTTCTAAACTACAATCCATTACTAATATACATATAAACATGTAATTTACTCTTTTCTTGGTAAAGCTGACTTTCAAAAGCCATTACTCCACTCTTCAGTATCACATGATCCTTCAGAAATCATTCTGATATGCTAATTTGGATTAATTTCTTTAAATTTCTTATCATTTTCAGTCTTGAAAACAGTTGTGCTGCTTAATACTTTTGTGGAAACCGTAACACATTTTTTTTTTCAGGGTTCTTTAATAAAATAGAAGTTCAATAAAAACAGCATGTAATTGAAACTGAAATCTGTTTTTACCACTATAAATGTATTTACTGTCTCTTTTGCTTAATTTAATGCATCCTTGCGGAATAAAAATATGAATCTGGTAACTTGGTGACTACTAAGCAACCACTCAGAACATTCCATCATCGTGGCGGTGACTTTAGCAGGGACCCCTCACAGAACCAACAAAAAAGAAGACAAATGTGTAATATCAATCTGTTCATCTAAAGAACATCACGGGAACATGATTCCTTTCTGGCACGAAACAATACGCCTCAGTGTGAGTAGTCAGAACCTGTCTATCTTGTGTTTATAAATGAACTGCCGTTCCAGGACATTTGCGGTGGCTCCGTGGCAGGCATTAAGAAGCGCTTTAATGAATGAGGTTGCCACTAGTTACTGTTCTCTCAAGCGTACGTAAGGCATCTTTTTATTCCGACGCCACTGCGCAGTGGGATTCGCTTACACAGAGCTTTGAATATGAGTTAGGCTGGCCTGTAGCAACCAAACTAGAGCTGTTTACCCATAATGCAACAAAAAGAGGCAACAGACATCACTGGGGTCTTTGATATGCTTTCCACAAGAGAATAAGGGTTTGTTTGTACTTCTCAGATAGAAGCTAATATAATAACTCTGAGGAGGTACAATACTTCTTTGACAAATGTCAACCATGACATTTTCTTTGTTATTAAGATTACATTTTCCAGGTTTTTTATTTATTTATTTTTTCCAACCAATGGACATCGAGGTGCATTGCATTGATGGAAAGCTTTTTTCTGTTTTTGGACCTCTTAAGAATTACTTATGAGACGTTCAACCTTTTGTGAAGATGAGTGACAGAAACGTAATAACCAGGAGCTCGTTTCATTTGCCTGTGGGCTAGCCGCTTCATAGCGTCTTACTTTCTTCTCAGCGGAGCAAGAGACAAGTAGCTAATTAACTCCTGCTACTTGAGCATCTTAACACCAAGCCAAGTGCTTAGAGTCATTTTAGCCAGCTACAAAATAACATTCCATATCATTTTTGACAGATATTGACACCTTTAGTCCATTTTAAGAGCTATGTTGTGGTCATTTTTACAAGTGTAACTATGATTTTTAAGGTTTTGTTGTTTTCTGATGCTAATTTAGTAGGACAGAAGGGGTAAAGGCACACCTGTTGAAAGATCTTGATATGCCAATTAGGTATGTTTTAAGCATGACCAGCTAAGAACCAGCTTAAGCCAGCTCATGACCAGCAGTCATGCTTCAAAACATGTATGCTGGGGTTTTTTTTTCCCACAAGGAAGGAAAAACTACTTTTCAGTACTCTCAAAGTGTATGATCTTTTTATTTAACGTTGATGAAACCACACATTTTGTGGGAAAAGGAATCAAAAAGAAATTTGTTTTGTTAAATAAAAATTATATAAATGTATCATGTGGTGAAGGAGGTCTTCACACTGGTTAAAAAGAAAAACCCTCCAGTATTGATACAAATACTTGAATAATATGACTTGTGTAATATCTTGTACTACTTGTTAGAAATCAGTCACTTTAAAAAACATTTTACTATATTCTGTTCATTTTGATAATATCATTTAGTTTTACTTTATTCAGTAAACACACTGGCATTGAAATGGTCGGATTAAAAATACTGATTTTTAATAAAAAAACAAAAAAAAAAACATTTTGATTGTGAAATCTGCTTAGGCTGAATGATGGAAATCCCATAATATTTTAATGACTTTACAACAGTAATATTAAGTACTGAAAAAGTTGGTGTAGAAACTTCACTAGCACTTAAAAAAGTATCGCTGCTTAATATTTTTTGGCAAATTCAATCAAATTACAAACAGCAACACATTTAAGTAGAAATACTATTATGTATATAATTAAAACTTGATTTAATTACCTGAAAATAATTAACAAGGCCTTTGTCTCAAAATATATTTGATCAGCCACATTGCACAGTAAAACGTGGATGTTTAAAAGTGCTGAAACTAAGATCAAATGCTCTTTTTGCCGTGATGTACCCTACATTTTCTTTCAGAATATTTGCAAGCTGTGATCTTCCCTGCCCATTTTTATGCCTTTTGAAAAGGTGTTTCCATCCGCTGTCACTTTAGAGACTTTTAGCAGCACACTTTACTGTAGCCTTCCACGCTATTATTATTAGTGTTGAGTTCAGCATGGTTTGGTGACATCTGTATTCTTCCCAGGCTAAATAAACCATATTCCTTTGCAAGTATGGAGTTTGAACTCACAGGCCTATAAACCTTTCCATTTTCTGGTTTCTCACACAAATATAGTATTTAAAGATCCTGAACTCCACGTTCCGTCATGGTTTATGTGAACTGCTATGTAGTCGAGTGGATCAGTGCACATGGTTAAGCATTCCAGTGCTCTACTATGTTAATGACATAATGATGGTATTGCTTTATATTATCAGCTGAAATTGCATGTTTCCTGTGCTTGGGTTGCCACAGAAACAAGTAAAGTTTGGAGGGTCAGTATCCAGCTTTGCTGTGGTGAGGTTTGGGCCGGGGCCAGACATGACTGGTTTATGGGCATTATGGGTTTTGTGAACAACATAAGTGGCCGTACTCCTCCTCTACGCTCTTTTCCAGCCCGGTCACAGCAAATGTCTGGCTTCCAGGCAGCCATGCAATTTCCCATTAACTGCATTGAACGAAACAGATGCATTTGTTTTCTCAATTGGAAGAATTTGCTAATATGCGTTAAAGGCTAAATAGTTTGGTTAATTTACGCCAGGCCGGACCCAGCTTGTCCTGCCAGCTGAGGCCTTTTTAAAGCCTGCTGTCTCTTTTTCTCTGTTTTATACTGTTCTGTTCCATTCAATTCAGTTCTTTCACATTGTGTTCTGCGTGGTTTGCTCTAATCAATGCTGTTATTCACACTGGTCTATCCTGTTCTACTCTCTTCTCACTACATTTCTCACCATTCATCACTGACAGAGCTGTTGTTCAGTTGTATGTTATCAAACAATGTTCTGTCAATATATTCTCTGCATTAGCTTTCATAAATTGCAGTGCATGGGGTGCACTGTTTATCTCAGCAATTGAATTATTGACAAATGCTTAGTGACAAAGAGCCATTCGATTTCATTGATGATAAGGAGATGAGATGAAAACTTAAAGGGATAGTTCAACCAAATTTTGTTCTAAACCCATAAGACCCTGCATAAACACATTCAAGACCAAGAAAGGTAGTAAGGAGATTGTTAAAATAGTCTGTGACATCTGTGGTTCAACCTTAATTTTATGAAGCTACAAGAATACTTTTTGTGCACACATGGAAGAGAATAAATTGTTGAATAAAGTCATTATTTTTGTAAACGTATTCTTGTAGCTTCTTAAAATTAATGTTGAACCATTGATGCCACATGGACTATTTTAACAGTGTTACAACTTGTTGCAATGCTGTCTATGCAAGGTCAGAAAGCTCTCCGGTTTCATCAAAAATAATTTGTGTTCCAAAGAAAAACGAAGGTCTTTTGGGTTGAAACAACAAGAGAGTAATTGTGTATGATAATCTCTTTAAGGATTATGATTATAATTGTTATAAACAGAGTTTTGACCCAAATATGAATGGAAATCTTACTGAATGATATCAACAATGTACCACAAGGAGAAGGAAGTTTTAAGAATTATTATCTAAACCTCTACAATTTTATTTTCTGCCTTTTATTGTCTAATTTAATTTAATTTGTATTCAATTTAGCTTTTAAATTTAATTAAAAGTAATTTTAAATTTAAGTTTAATCATTGAAATTGAACTATTTTTTTTATTTTAACACTCTAAAATAATTCACCCTGAATGTTCCTTTGAAAACATCAATCATGAGATTCCATTGTAAAATGCAGAGCTGTCAAATCTTTCTTGAGCTGAGGTTAATAAATACTGAAAGATGATTAAACATCTTTATGGTGCTTTAGTATATCAGTATATCGGGTTCCAGTGGTTTGGGCCTAAGGTGTAATTTGTTTGGAAAAATAATTACTCTTGAATCGAATTCCTTGTTAATTATTAAAGGGGGATAGCATTTTAAATGTACCGTGTGCAGTGAAGTTGATCCTGAATGCTCTCTTATCTTTAAATGGACCGTTTATGGAGGCCAAGCATACATTTCAGCTTGTTAAACAGAGTACATTTTTTACTTTAAGGGAGCATGTTAAGTTTCCACACTGGATGTCTGTAAAGCATCACACTCTTCTTTTTTCCCCCTTGTATAAAAGGTTAATTCCTGGCCACATGATGTAAACTTTTTTTTCTGCAGAGAACATTGTATTACTACAAACACAGAGAACATTGCCTTTAGAGCAACAGAGAGCTGTGAGAATTGGGTTCAGGTGTGTTTAGAAAAGGTCAAGACTTAAATAAAGTTTTTTGTGTTGGTCATTTGTGTGTTTTTTGCAGGAAAGCATCTGTAGACGTTGGCAGGAAGCTTTATGTGCTTAATTTGATTCAAGCTGCACTGGATGATATTGTCTTGTTTCAGCTCAGCTGACTGACCTGTGCATGTGCTGGAAACACTGACATGCCGAGACTGGTTATCAATGACAGAGGAATGCTGCGTCCCTCTCTGATTTTATCATCCAACAGCTTCCCTCAACACAATATTACCCTCATTAGGCTTAGAGAAGGAAGGCACAGGGATTGGAAGGACTACACACGCACATAAACTCTTTAATTAACTCCTGTTCATTTTGTCTGTCAGCAGACAGATGGTGGCACTTGTTGAGATTGAGTCATTATGTTGCAATGCCTCAGTCAATGTGCGTAATGGCCACATTTCTGAAATATTTACTATTTTTATTGACCTGTAAGGGATACGATTGAACCTCAGATCTGTCATTTCAAGGATGTGACCAAATATTGAAAATTGTGGGAAAATGTATAGAACATGTGGTATGATAAAACAAAGCTGATCTGAAAATTAGCATAGAATAACTGGTCCTAACTATAGTAGTTTTTGGACACATTTGATTCATTGACTCACTCATGATGAATTAAAGAGTTCCTGGATAAATCAGTGTTTTGAGTGCTATGGTTGATCGAATGATTTAATGATTCACTCATAATGACTTGTTTAGCTTCTTAATCAATCAGTATTTTGAAGAAATTGGTTGATAGAATGATTGATTCAGTGATTCACTCATAATGAATCAATGAAGTTTCATTAGCTGGTGACATCACCATGTAGCGTTATTGAAAAATACTGAAAGAATAAAAGCAAACTGAACAATAAGTGACAATGACATTCAGTTCATCTGAAATAACTCTGTACTCAAAGACAATGTACTGTATATGGAGTATGGGTTACTGTTTAGAGCAAATATCTTCTTAATCTTTTGTAGTGTATGGATAATCCACTCCTGATTGCATGAGAACTGTTTTCATATAGATATACTATATGTATAGATAAAACAATGCTTACATAAGCTGTCACATGCATAGTTTGTGTGCTTACATAAGCCATACTGAATTATACATGTCACTTCATTTTACTTCAAGCCTGTGGCTACGCCCTAAATCCAGTTAGACCTCATATACATTTGCTAGCACTCTACCTATTTCTAATAAAAAAAAAGGCTATAATTTGATTCAATAATGCATTGTTAATAGAAGCAATGTTGAATTCTTCTCTGATCTCTGCTCTGGCCTTTTGGTATTATTTTATAGTGAATTCTGCCACTGCCGCTGAAAGGCTGGCCTAACTAACCCGTCCTTCCCAGCATGCACTGCTCTTTTCCATGCAAATCAACGCTGGCCTCCCCGTGCTGCCTGCTTAAGTACTTTGGATTCATTAATGTGTAAAAGACGTGGGGAAAATGAAATTCTAAATGAAATGAATGTATGCATCACTAAGTCTTTCACTCACTCTCATTTTCTGCCATCAAGGCACGGAGGGCATATTGATGAAGATTCTTTTGTTTCCATTCTGACAGGAGCCAATCCCGTTGCTGTTGTGTAGGATGCAGCAGACGTTGAGTGAGGAATATAGGTTTCAGAGTAGGGATGAACTCATGGTAGGGCTAATCTGTTGGAAACTTGAGCTTTTCTTTTCCCTTTTTTGTTAGCATCACAATCCCTTTTGCTCTTAACTGGGACTATATTAGGGATTTGAGAAAATGTGTTATGTTTTAAATGGGCCAATAATACCGCTTTTTTGAATGTGAATGATACCTAAGATATGTGGGCTAATATTGTTGAGTAAACTTAAAAAAAAAAAAAAAGGTAATTGAGTTAAAGCTGAAATAAAAATTTAATAGAAAGATTATATGAAAAACGTAAACTTAACAAAAAATTTTCTTTGTAACGAACTGAAATAAGTTTAAGCACTAAAATTACTATTGGAAATAAATAAAACAAAAATTAAAGCTGAAAGAAAAGGTAATCAAACATAAATTGTAATATTAAAAAATGTAAGAACAACTAAAATGAAATTAAAAATGTAAAATGTAAAGAAAAGCTTATTCATAATAATAAGAAATATAGTGGGATATAAATAATAATAAAATAATACTTGTGGTTATATGAGATGATGTGTGCTATTATAAGATGTTTTTATTAATTAAATAAAATTTAATCTAATAAAATATATACAATATATATAATATATATATATACAGTACAGACCAAAAGTTTGGACACACCTTCTCATTCAAAGAGTTTTCTTTATTTTCATGACTATGAGTCACACTGAAGGCATCAAGGGCTATTTGACCAAGAAGGAGAGTGATGGGGTGCTGCACCAGATGACCTGGCCTCCACAGTCACTGGACCTGAACCCAATCGAGATGGTTTAGGGGTGAGCTGGACCGCAGACAGAAGGCAAAAGGGCCAACAAGTGCTAAGCATCTCTCGGGGAACTCCTTCAAGACTGTTGGAAGACCATTTCAGGTGACTACCTCTTGAAGCTCATCAAGAGAATGCCAAGAGTGTGCAAAGCAGTAATCAAAGCAATTTATTTTTTTATTTTTTTGTGGACAATAGAGCATGTGACCAAACTGCATACATTTAATTTAAGGGGAGTTGAGACTTGTTTAATATAGAGAACTTTTTTTTTAATTTAGCCAATAATTCACCACCCAGAAACCACCAAATTTATATATATATATATATATATTGCATATATGGAGTTTACAGTTTTGTTGAAATCTGTTGTTAATTGCCTCGGGAACCTTTCTATTTAAAATCCCTGTTGTAATGTCTATGGCCCTTAGGTGGATATATCTCTCAATTCGCTTGCTGTTGCCAGTCATGATGATCATACTGTCTACAATCAGTGTTGGGAAGGTTACTTTGGAAATGTAATAGGTTACAGATTACAAGTTACCCTATTTAAAATGTAATAGTAGTGTAACTTTTTTAATTACTTTAATAAAGTAATGTAACTAATTACTTTTGAGTACATTTTGATTACTTTTATAAATTTCTAATGAATGTTAATTTGCAACTGTTAATCATCTTCAACCATTTTACACCATGCAGGTTTAACCTTACAGTAGTGCTCAATACTGTCAGACTTTCATCATTCTTCATCACCTGAATTAAGATGATCACATTTGAACACATCCACCACACAATCAGACTTTAGTACTAGCCTTTTACTTAGAGATTGATCTGAAGTTCAATGCAGATTTAAAATCAAAAGAAACAGTTTATAGATACTGTTTTTGAAACCAAATCTTTGCATAACTACCGGCATCTAACTGCTTCTAACAATGGTTTGGGGAAAAATAGTTAATAAAAAAATAAAAGCATATACATCAACTCAAATACGGTTATCTAATAAGCATGTGTCCTATTTTGTGTACTAAACTCCTGAAACATTGGTGTCTTTTTGAAACACTGCTGTCTCTTTGTATATGATATGATGATAGTTTCTCAAAATAAGTAAAAAATGCTCATGAAGTGACTGTTCTAGAGATTAATTTCCATGAGAAATGGGGAAAAAAATAGGCTGGGAAATCTCACACTCATACACCCACAACCCATTCTGAAACATGGACAACCCTATTTTTGTTTTGGACCTGACATGAAAAAGATTTGAATCCTTAGGTTGGGGGACTTGCAACGTAATTAAGAGTTCTCTCCTGAACTGCCCCTTCACTTCCATTATCCACCCATCTCTCTCATGACTTTAATACTGAAGATTTTTATTTGACTTTTACCATGTTTTGTAAGTGCAATTTTGTTTTTTTTTTGGCAAATGAATTACCACTTGTATTTATTTTTACTACAAATTCCATAGTTAAACCACTGTTAGTGCCATACCATGGGCTATATAAATTTTCCTCAGGGTTGTGTTTTTGTATGCACTAGCTCCCCCTAAACCTATGATAAAATATGATGATTTGTCTGCTAACTTACTACTGTAACATTACAATAGATAATAAAGACGTCGTTTATACAGTATTTTGAGTGAGTGTGAGCAATGTGCTGTTGCTGCTGCTTGACTAAGTAAACAAAGACAAAACTACATTAGCATATTTACAGATGAAACTGACCTGCACCTGAAACCCTGAACAGAAGTGTCGCTTCTCTGCTCCAGCTGTGCGCTTACACAGTTCACTCCGGTCTCTCTCTCTCGCATTGATTACTCGGAGTCTGATCCAAACCGTTCGGCGGAGGCGCGGAGAGCGCGCGAGCCCAACCATTGCCAGTCACGACTAACCGATTCATGATTTATTAGAGATTTAATTATCGAATCGCGGATTCGGAAATAATCGCTTTAGTATATTCGGCCTGCAATTATACAATAACAATATAAAAGTAGAAGTCCAAATCGTCTGTCAGGCCACCGGGAATAGTCCCGGTTCTCCCGGTGTCCAGTCAGCGCCTGATTTCCACAGACACGCAGAACGTGCAGGATTCATATTCAGTCTTTTTGCGGCTTAATATTCACAGACATCAGTCCATATCGGGTTTTGATTCAAGTGTACTGACCTACTTTTGATTTATTCGTCCAAAATGTGGCATATTGCTTCCGCATTTGGCTGAATTCCATTTTTATGACTGGATTCTACGAATGTGTTTTCCGCGTCTCGGAGATTATGGGCCATATGTCTTAGTGCAATTTGGGAAAGAAATAAGCTGTATGTGGATGTGTGTAAATATTCAAATGTAATCCTCTTTGTAATCGTTACAATTTTCATAAGTAACTGTAATTTAATTACTCATTTTTTCTTAGTAACTGTAACTGATTACTGTTACATTTATTTTGTAATTAAATTACGTAACGCCGTTACATGTAACTAGTTACTCCCCAACACTGTCTACAATATATTTTCTACGTCTGCACTGCATCTGGTCAATAACGAGGTGCGCTGGATATCTCTACCTCCCAAAGCAAACATAAGCAGAAATACACACACACACACATGCATTCTCCAATCCCGTAATACAGTGAGCTCATAGTGTAAAGGTTGAAAAAAGAAAGCGCAGGATGCTCTTGCCCCGCCCACCTCTCCACTGGCAGGGGTTGTGGCAGTTAGAGCCGGACACAAAACCCTCTCGACATCCTAACCATCGTGCATCATTCAGGGGGTCTCCATGGCAACACAAACACAAAGGGATGGCCTGGAGAGGAGTAGCCAGTGAGGGGGTGTGATTCGGAGGAGAGAGAGCTTATCGTCATCAGGCCAGAAGTAGATTATGTGAGGTCAGCCCAGCGAGAGGTACTACGCTTAATGCTCTGCATCAGCCTATATATATATGCATGTTTATATTTATATGTATATATATATCTGTTGTGAGGAGTAGTAGGTCATGCTTATGGCTCATTATAGCAAGCAGGCTCTCTTGTTCCCGTATAAACTGCAGTGCAGGACCTATCTTTGCTTTATTTTTTTACCCTACTAGTCTACTTTGGAGACTTTTAAATTAGCCACACTCAGTGAGCGGCCATGCGGGGGTGGTTGATATTTCAACTTTTCAAAGTACTTAAAAGTTGTGTTTTTTTTCCTCTTTTAAGAACAGCTGCTCTCTACCAGAGCTAATTTTATAGGGAATTTAGGAAGCAGTTTTGCTTCTGACAGCGTTATGATCAAAGAGCCGGACTGCCATTTAAGACACATCTTTAACCTCTCAGCCCATCTCAACCACATTTGCCTCCCTTTGACTGACTGTGTTACTTCCCATGCGCTCTCAGACCCAAATGATTCCAGCATTCATGCTACTTCAGGCATAAATTCATAAATTCTGAACACTTCCCACCAGCCCACTATTGACGGAAAGGGCAAACGACTCCCCTTCTGTTTCCATGTTTGCCTTTCTATAGAAGCAATGACAAAATACGCTGCATTCCATGTGTCGCATTTCCGTCCCGGGGCCTAGATTGTGACGCTCCAGTATAGCTATTTCTTAGAGTTTTCGTCTTGTTTTCAGCTCTTGTATTTTTTATTGTGTGATTTATACTGGGTACGGCTGCTAATTGTGTTAGCCAGGTGTATGATGAATAGTGCATTGTGGGAAGCACCTAAAGCACTCTTCTTGGATGAATAGCGAAACAGGAAGAAAAAAAAACTCATATAGATGAATGGAAATTGAATGCGAAAGGGCGATATGGGACAAATAACAGCAGCCCGACTGGGGCTGGCGGCATTCAGCTCAATGACATTAAAGGATGCAAGATGCAAAAATGATGTATGTCGAAACAATATTATATGGTCTGAAAACTGTAAAGATAATAACTCTGTAATCCAAACCCACTTTTAAGCTTTCAAAATTAGCTACATGTGAAAATATGACCTGACGAGACCCTCAGAGAGTTGATGATGTCAGGTGAAGGAGAAGTGCTGTTTATTTTCACATGAGCTGGTAAAGCACAGCCCGTTCTGTAATAACAGGGTAGATTTCACTAAACGCTGCTTCCACTGACGCCACCGCTCACAGGAAACTAGCCCCTTCTCTAAACACTCTCATTTGCTTAGTGAAACCTTATTTTATTATATATGAATATTAAATCTTAAGGGACACACTGAGAGAGGGAAAGAATTTATTGTTTTTAAAGCACCGCTATTGGTCTATTGTGTGAATTATATGTGCATGATGGAGCCATTCCTCTTTCTAATGTAACTGTTTAACCAAATGGAATTTTTCTGGAATATATGCTGGACTTTGTCATCTGGACATGATGTAGCAGTGAAGACATCTCTGGTGTACTTGCAATATGATGCAACTGAAGTCTGATAACCTGTAAATGGACAAGTTGATGTCACATTTTTGGCTTTATTGCATCTTTTATTTATAGAAAGAGTGAAGAGTCAGGATGGAGGGAAGAAAAGAAGGGCCAGGTTTGAATCTGCATCGAGAACCAATGCTGAATGTGTAACAGCTATGCTCTTGGATTTGTATGATTTTATGTGTTTTTATTTTTGTTTTAATCCACAGAACTTTATGTAACCATGATATGGTGACACAATTCTTGTGTCTCAATAGAGATACAAATCCATCCGTTCACGTCATGAGCTTTTTACTTGGCAAAAGGCACTCTGTAATTAGTTTTAACTGCTTATGTAACTGTTTTTAATTAAATTATAATTATTTAATTACTATTATTATTATTTTTATTTTAACTTATGACCTAAACACTTTAAAGGGATAGTTCAACCAAAAAAAGAAAATTCTGTCATCATTTACTTAACACTCAAAATGGAAGATGATATTTAAAAGATGATTAACAAATAATAATAAAAAAAAATATCTTTTTTTAATTTAAGTCAGTGGGTTTCAATTTTGTCTTGGACCACAGTGACTTTCATTTTATTGACAAAAAAAAAAAACAGTCATTCAAAATATCTGTTACATATTCCACAGAAAAAAGTCAGTCATATACAGTAGGTTAAGAACTTATTTCTTAATATTACTAATGAGAGTAATATTTCACAATATTAATGTTTTGCTGTGTTTTTACCAAGTAAATGCAGCCTTGGTAAGCATATGAGACTTCCTTTGAACTTTTGAACTGTAGTGTATATTATAAGATTTCTTGATATACTGTCATGTCTGACCGCAGAGCAATTAATCAGTGGCCAATAATTACTCCATTCAAGCTGATGTGTTTATATGCATTACGGCTCTGTTGAGATATCCTCCAAACAAATTGCAAGCTGTGAAGCTGTAGTAATGTCCCTCAGCACCGACAGGAGGGAACACTCACTTCTGTGTGGAGACTTGAGAAATGATACGTCCACCATCAGTGCTTGAAGTTTGTTTGGTCCGCTGGGTAGAGAAGACCAGTGCTGTGTGCAAAAGCTGTTACAAACTGTTCCTTTGAGTTTACTTCTCCAGTCAGTAACTTTTTCCACTAAAAAGTTTTACTCCTAGGGAACTGAATAGTAATTTTCCAATTTGTTCTAAATAATGTAGGCCTACACACTCCACAGGAAAATGGCCAGCCAACGCACCTGTGAATATGTTCTACAATGGAATTTTTATCTGAAAACTTGTGTAATGCTTCATCCACACCACTAGTTGTCAGTATAAAGTGCAACAG
Source organism: Carassius carassius (assembly GCF_963082965.1). NCBI lineage: Eukaryota > Metazoa > Chordata > Actinopteri > Cypriniformes > Cyprinidae > Carassius > Carassius carassius. Next base: position 25,867,488 of record NC_081777.1, read on the forward strand.
TAATGTCAGTTTAGCTAGTGAAACAAAAGCATAATGTATTTATTTATATAGTTTCATTCATTTTTAATGCAAGAACTTTATTTAACTTTATTGAAAAAGTCAAACAAAAGCATTACGTATGTGTTGAAAGAGTAGGGAAGCATATTATACTAGTTTTACCAATTAAATAATATGTAGCCTCCTAGTTGTACATTATTTCCTCGTATTGTTTTTAATTCTTGACACTTTGTTGGAATTCGTATGCCGCAACAGTCAAGTAAATGAATATGTTAGCAGACTTTACTATATATATCCTAAAGAATACTTGTCTGTCATTGTACACTCCTAACATTGATGAAGGAGTAGATTAGAAGGGTGTGGGCTCTAAACTGTAGACACGCACAGTGTCACTCAAATTATGCTTTTTTTAATTCAAGTTGACAAGCATGACCGACGTGACTGGTACAAACTGTTCACTACCCATGAAGAACAATGTGATGACGTCCTCGCATTCATGTGTTTCCGTGAAGAAGGAATTTAATATGTGGACTGTCAGTGAGAAATGGCCCATCTAACTACGTTTTAACACTGTCTTTATAAATTTTTTATCAAAGGGAATTAAGTTTTTTTGGTTGTTTTTTTCTGTATGTTTTGCTGGACATACCATATTGGTCTTGGACTCTATACTGACACCTATTGGTGTGGATGCATCACTGTTCAGAAGCAAATTTTCAAATTACCAGTGTGTTGAGCTATATGAGCATTTGCAAATGCAAATGGTTGCATAATTTGGCCAAAACAATATATATTTTTAACACATGAACAATTAACGCATTAATAATAATATATAATAAATGCTGTATATTATATAAATAATAATAACAAAATTTATAACAAAAAAATTAACTGTACATTTTTTTGCAGCTTTAAAAAGATGTCTGTCTTAACTAATAGGACATTTCAAGTTTTTTTTCTGGCAGAAAGCTGCAGTGAGATTAATCACGCTGCCATAAAAAGTTGTATGTGTTTATTTTCAAAACCACATTTGTCAGTAGAACTATTATTTCTGTCATTTAGACGGGACATGTATTTCCAGCATTGCTTATTTTAAGGAATAAGGGCCTTGTAGGTTTAACCGTTATGTTAATGAAGGTGTCACAGCCATCATTTGGGTCAGAGGTCAACATGCTAATAAGCTGCTGGATTCTCATGCCGTTTTCACACTTGCACACATTGCACGCACACCCACTCGCACACAATAACCACACACCGCCCCGGGAACATCCAGATTGTTGTTTTCCAGGCTCTGGCTGTTAAACTATAATGTGTGATGCAGCAAAGTGCTGATGTGTTCATTCTCTGTAATTAGAACATCCCTCCAGTTCCAAGGAAAGGAAAAATAAAATCTAAACTAATGTTTAATTTGCCTCCTGCTCAAAGGCAGGCCTTTGTTATTACCACGGCAGTTAACTTTATGCAGAGGCCTAGGCATTTCCTGTGATTGATGTAATTTGCATAGAACAAATCAGAATGAGTATCGAATCCCCATCACCCCAACGTGCACACAAACACACATTTTTACATTACACCTCCATCAGAGGCCTAGCAACAGTCACCACCATGTTAAAATGGCATTGTGGGATGGATTTAGTGTGTCACTGGCAGCCTCTTAGGAGTCCTGTTCCCCATGAGCACCCGTGCCACCCCCATCCCACTCCATTACCACAGCGATGGGATTCCATAGTCGGCACTGCTGATTGAACTGCTTGATTATTAGGCACGAATAGCAGAAACAGACAGATGTGCGCACATGTAATTAGACACGTACACGGGTCACACTCCATTAGAGTCTGGTCTGATATTAACCGTTCTCATGTTATACTGACCCGCACTGTCCACTATAATAAACACACATAGTCAATGAGTGCTCGGTGGTCATATTTAATGCAATGCAGCTCGGTTTGCTGTAAACGGCCGGTGGTGCCTTAGGAGGTTTTTGTGTTGCATGTGTGTGAGTGTGTGTGGATGTGTCTAACAGGTGTGTGTGACTCCTAACAGGTGTGTTTGTGCCGGATGGTCCTGAGGGAAAGGAAGTGTAGAAGTGTGACTAGTCACATGGCTCTCTTTGCAATTCAGTTAGGAAGGTGTCAAGAGATTTAGCCCAGAACTGCACTGCCAAAAAAAAAAAAAGATTCCTACATTTATGTATTTGGAATGATTTATTCTCGGAACAATTTAAAAATCTAACTTAAAGAAATATTATTTATTTATTTACAATATAAGCAAAAAAAATAAATAAAACCTAATGATTTAATTAATTAATTAATTAAATTTTAAGCTTTTAAATTGGAATAGAATGTTATTAATGTTGATTTAATGAGCATTGAAAAAAAAAACTTATTGTGACAACATGCCCCGCTGTTGGACACTATATTGTATACTGTGTATGGGGTAAGTTGTCACAGTGAAATCTGCCATTAAAGAGCAACATTAAAATATTTTTTTACATGTTTCAGTCATTCTGAACCTTATCTTCACTTCCTCATGTTTCTTTCCTCTTTTTTTCTTTTTCTCGTCCACTCTCCTGCTGGAGTGATGCTGCCAAGCTCCTGATCTATATTTCAAAGTGCGAGGAAAAGAATTCTGTAATGATTTCCACATCTCCCCCACTAGGCGTGGAAGAAATGCTCTGTGAAACTAATTGAAACTGGCATCTGTGTGTTTGGGGGTTGCAGGGATTTTTTTTTTTTTACAGCACACTGAAATCAGAAATGTTTGTAATCTTCAAATAGCTTGGAGTACTGTTAAATATTATATTAAAAGTTTTGCCAATTATAAAAATGTGGTATTTTAATCAAATTAACATTTAAACCATGCAGGGTCAGACATTGAGGATGACTGGTAATCAAATGTAAGGTCAGGCGAGTGTTTTTTTTTTTTTTTTTAAGGGTTAATTCTTAAATTATTACACGTTTCCTCTGAATGCTGTTTAGATGTAAACTTTTGAAATGTAAACTTTTTTTTTCCTTCAGACTTTTCTTATGCCTGCAATAACCAAACATACTGGCAAAAGTATTTGGCTACGTGAGTTACGTGTGTGTTGGAGCTAGCAAACTGAAATTCCTGCCCAGTGCACAAACACACATTCTGAGAGTGTTTTATGTCTCTCAGTTCATGCAGGCAGTGTGTAATGGACCAATCTTAGCGGACATGCTACATACTAAAGTACATACCACAGCAGCGCAGTGGAAATTTACAGTCAATAGAGGCTTGAAAAACTTTACCCACCTGTGTTTTTCCTTCAAGGTGAGTCTTCGATTCAGGGTGATAAAAAAGAAATGGAGAGTAAGAAGATACTGTAGGTGAAAAACCCAGTAAGGTCTCTATACAGACAAGATTCTGAATGTAAGAGAAGAATCAAAATGAAATGAATAGTTCATCCAAAAATGAAAATGTACTGAAATATACTCCCCTTCAAGCCATCCAAGATCTAGAAGAGTTTGTATCTTCATAGAAACAAAAGATTTGGAGAAATTAAGCATTACATCACTTGCTCACCAATGGATCCTCTGCAGTGAATGGGTGCCGTCAGAATGAGAGTCTAAACAGCTGATAAAAACACAAGTAATCCACACGTCACCAGTCCATCAGTTAATATCTTGTGAAGTTAAAATCTGTGTGTTTGTAGCAAACAAATCCATCAAGGTGTTTTAACTTTAAAATGTGCTCTTTGAACTTTTAAATGCATGTTATTGTGCATGTTTCAACTTTTCCCACTTCTCACAGTCTAATCACTTCACACAAAAATAAACACTCTGGCATCTTTTACTCACCTTCATGTTGTTCTAAACCTGTATGGCTTAAATATTTTGTCAGTTGGACACCAACGTATAAACTGTCCATTTCAGAGAAAATGACAATTGCAGGAAAAAAAACAGTTTAGAGATGGAAAGCTGTATGAGGGGAATGCTGCAAAAAAACGGAGGGGTGGGTGTATTTGAGGAGGGTGACGGAGTTGTAGGGAATAGGGGACGGGTTCGGTGGATGTTATTTCATCTTATGTAATGCTTAGCAATCAATCTGAGTCATTATATGCTGCAGAGGGAGCCGGCCTGAGCTCAGATTGATAGCTGTGTAAATAATAGCACCTATGATTAGAATGGCCAGGCTGTCCAGTTAAAAAAAGAGTAGAGGGGATACTGTGTGTGTGCTGTGTAAATCTAAATGTAACTCTTAGTAGTTTATGCATATTAAATGTTGCAAATGAAAATGATGGCTGTATCATATGTATGTATCATATGTTGTATTATATATTTATATATCAAAGCCATCCTTTTCAACATTAAACTGACCTAAACTCATTAATGTCATATTAAATACATCATATAATCACTAGTTTAAGCAAAACACTGTATCATCTGTACTGTAGCATAAGCAACTGTCACAGACACAATATTGGCACAATCTTCCTCAAGGACATGTACCAGTTTCTTTGATAGGAAACCATCTACCAAGAACATAAATGTCATATAAAATGTAAAGTGTTGACTTGAACGCGTTCATGCCCCACAGTAAAACTAACTCATGGGCAATATCACTTTCCCAGCACATACAGCATGACCTGATTTATGAAAGACAGAGGCAGAGGGTCAACCTGTGGCCTCCCTCTCCTATTGGTTTAGACTCACGCTCACATCATTAATGACTATGTTTTCATGACAGAGGCTTTCAGTAATAATGGTAATATGATAATCGTGACTCAATACAGAGGGGAAAGAAAGCTCACCCGATCCATCAGTGTTTTTATTCTATTGTCCATGACTGAGCTGGACTACAGCTGGCAGCTGGGAAAGGATCATAGAGAGAAATAGAGAGAGATATGAGGGCAGAGAGGAAATGCAGCTGTGTTCTTGGCACCCCGCTCTGTCCTGGGGTATGAGACAGACCAACTCATTTCCTGTCTCTTGGCCAGGGCGCCCTCGTCCACCACCCCGTTCTTCTTCATTTTTTTCTCCACTGCCCATACTCCCATCATTTCTGTGTCTCTGGTCTCTCCTTTTCTCTCTGTCTCTCTCAGTCATTCAGAAGTGCTGGCTTATGTAATTATGTAACAGTGAAAAGGGTCGTTCACATAGAAATTCTATTTTTAATAATTTATTTGTATCTGTTGGTCATTGTATACACGCGGCAGATTGATTTGCTGCTTCTTGTGCCATGTGCAGCACGTTTTTAAGATGTTGTGTTAAAAATAGTTCACCTTATGACTCGCCACACAGCAGTTCAATGTCCGTTCAAAAATGACAGATCATTCGGATGAATCTGTGGGTGGGATGAGATTCTCAAGTGTTTATATTAACTCCATCTGTTTTTCACACAAGATTATGTTTGCACACCCACAAACGCACACACACATATGCATTTTAGTTACACTGTGTGTGTATATATATATATATATATATATATATATATATATATATATATATATATACAGTACAGAGCAAGAGTTTTCTTTATTTTCATGACTATGAAAATTGTAGATTCACACTGAAGGCATCAAAACTATGAATTAACACATGTGGAATTATATATGGAATTATATACATAACAAAAAAGTGTGAAACAACTGAAAATATGTCATAATCTAGGTTCTTCAAAGTAGCCACCTTTTGCTTTGATTACTGCTTTGCACACTCTTGGCATTCTCTTGATGAGCTTCAAGAGGTAGTCACCTGAAATGGTCTTCCAACAGTCTTGAAGGAGTTCCCCGAGAGATGCTTAGCACTTGTTGGCCCTTTTGCCTTCTGTCTGCGGTCCAGCTCACCCCTAAACCATCTCGATTGGGTTCAGGTCCGGTGACTGTGGAGGCCAGGTCATCTGGCACAGCACCCCATCACTCTCCTTCTTGGTCAAATAGCCCTTGATGCCTTCAGTGTGACTCTACAATTTTCATAGTCATGAAAATAAAGATAACTCTTTGAATGAGAAGGTGTGTCCAAACTTTTGGTCTGTACTGTGTGTGTGTGTGTATATATATATATATATATATATATATATATATATATATATATATATATATATATATATATATATATATTCACACACACACACACACACAGTACAGACCAAAAGTATATATATATATGTATGTATGTATATATATATATTTTTTTTTTTACAAGAATAATATAACAATGTTAGAGTCTCAAGTGTTTATATTTGCATCTCTGTTTGTATTTTGTCTACTTATGTGATTGGCTATAAAATGTTTAATATTTAAATTAAAAATGGAAAATCTCATATTTATATAATATTTTATATTTTTATATTATTTAAATGTAATGAATATTTCTTATTTTTGTTTTATTTTACAATACAATTATGATATAATCTCAAGTAGCAAATTCTGTTTTCTACTGTCTACTTATCTGAATGACTCCTATGCTCTCTTTTTTTAACTAAAATAGAAAATCTTATTTAATTTTTACATTTTGTAATTTTTTATATTATATTTTAATTATATTTTAATATTACATTTTTATTTTGTATGTTATTCATAATCATTTTACTTTTATTGTTTAATTTTGCAGTAAAGTAATAATACTTACTTAAGGAATACTTAAGGAATCTCAAGTGTTTATATTAGCAACTCTAGCAATTCTTTTGTCCTCTGTCTACTTCTTTTAAACTCAAGATTGCATCCTGTGTGAACAGTCCTGAAGATTTTATCTTTACAGACTAAACTCCTCATCTTCCCGAGACTTTCATCGTTCTTTCCATCCGTCTCACTCACTCTGCTCTACCTGCTGCTGCCTCAGATCTCCTCGAATCTGGGCTCAGATGTGCAGCGCTGATCTCAGAACATGGCTCACTGTTATTAAGTTTGTCTTGCTTTGTCATATCTCTCAAGATTTGTGTGTGTTTGGGTTTGGGGTGTTGTCTTGACCTGGCTGGACTCTTTTGGTGTGTTTAGATAAGACGTCACACCCTTGTTCCTGGAACAGTTGGAAATACCACAAGTCATCTTTTGACTTGTCCTCTTCGACCCTATCCTGTCGTCTGTTTGGCTATGATCAGTGTGTTTATATGAGAGGTTCTTTGCACTTTGCACTTTTTTTTTTTTGTATTCCATTAAAAATGAATGACTTTACTGCACGGTCAATGCTAAAAAGGTAGCTGCAGGTATCAACACTTGAAGTTTAATACCTTTTGATATTTTTTTTTCAAGACCTTTTACATTTTTAAGACCTGCATGTCATGTCAATCACTATGAGGGTACATTTGGCTGCAAAATGGATAGTTCATTCCTATTTGTTGAATTAAAATGATTCCATTGCTATCTATCTATCTGTCTGTCTGTCTGTCTGTATGTCTATCTATCCGTCTATCTATCTATCTATCTGTCTATCCGTCTTTCTGTCTATCCATCTGTCTGTCTGTCTGTATGTCTATCTATCTATCTGTCTGTCTGTCTGTCCGTCCGTCCGTCTATCCGTCTATCCGTCTGTCTGTCTATCCATCTATCCTTCTGTCTGTTTGTCTATCCGTCTGTATATCAGTCTGTCCGTCTATCCGTCTGTCTGACTGTCTGTCTGTCTGTCTGTCCGTCCGTCTTCTATATATCCATCTATCTATCTATCTGTCTGTCCGTCCGTCCGTCCGTCTGTGCTGAAAATGGAAAGTTTAACTTATTTTCCAATATTTAAATATATTTTAATTTAGATAATTCTATACACATGCTTTTTATTTTTATTTTGTGCTTTTTCACTGATCTTTTTTTTTTGTGTATTTTATATTATTGTATATTTATTGCACTTTATATTTGTTTTATTATTAATTTTAGTTTTGTTTTACAGTAAAAGATAGATTTTAGATTTTTTTTTATATTTAGTTTTTGTTTAATATTTTATAGTATTTTATATTTATATTGTTATTTTATTATTTTTTTAACATGATATACACATTTTTACTAAGAAATTAGACAATCTAATATATTCACATTTTTTATATTATTTTTATTTTATATGATTTTGTTTATATTACTTAATTTCTTTTTTTTTTGCAGTAAAAGTTCTTTAATTTTTCCAAAAACATAATATAACATAGTATAATATGTTTTACAATAGTAATATTACAATAGTAGTAAATAATTTGGATTTTTTTATTAATTGTGCCATCCTAGACCTAATGATGGAAATGTTAAAACAAACCAAAAAACTCAGTAATGAAAGTAAACCACCATTTGAGAATGTTCGCTTCTAAAATGTTAGTTGATCCAATTGTCCAATGCATTTGAAAACGAGAGATTACACTCCACTGTAGACACAGCTGTTCAAAACACGCCAGCTGACTTCCACGGAAGCGTCGACTGTCGCTCCGAGTCTTTGTTATTGCACGTTTTGTCCGTGAGATTGCTATTTCCCTGAGGCCGTGGAGGTGTATCTATACAGAAGTGACACCTGGTTTGTTCTCTCCACAAATCTCTAAATTAGAGCTGTCACATGCCTGCCTGTATCACGTCATAGCTATGAGATTGCCTACACAGGGCCCTTGTTTAGAATGAGGGGTGATTTGTCAACGTTTTAATGCCTTTTCTTTATAGTCGCCTTTCCCAGAGCGGGTTGGTCGTGTCTGGTATGTCATTACTTGCTCAAGGACGTTTTGATGCCATTATCAGTGCCATTAGAGTGGTATTGGCTGCTTTATTCCGTCGTTTTTCTTCAATGTTTACCTGATAAACTAATCTGTTCAGGTGTTTAGTGCCCTGGAGTGTGAGAGAAAAAGCCAGTCACGTTACATGACTGCCTGACACACACACACACTCACACACACACACACACACACACACACACACACACACACACACACACACACACACAGACAGCAGGAGAGGGTGTGTCTGCACAGCCAATGAAGGTTTTCATACCTGTGGGCGTGGTTAATTATAATTCACATTAACACTCATCAATTGAAAAGGAGCCTTTGCTAAGCTTTAATAATGTTGCTGATCTATTTTAGCAACTGTTGCTGCCAGTTTTCTCATATCATTTGCTCGTTGCTTATGTAAGTGCAGAATGTTTTGATTGTATATTTAAGTTAATTTAAGTATTTATAGACTGAGGCTAGTCATTGTGATGTTTATAGAGACTTTGGTTTAAACTTTTGTTTGTAAAATTGTTTAAAGCATGACAAATATTAACAGTTCAGTCATTTGTCCATTTGTTATTTAAATATTTATTTTATGTAATTATTAAGGTTTTGTTTTACATTAAAAGTTAGAATTTCAATTTTATTGAAAGCAGAATATCTTATATTTTTATTTAATATTGTATAATATTGTATGTTATTTTTATTGATATTTTATTATTTGTATTATTTTATTATTTTACCCAGAATAGAAAATCTAACATCTAAATCATATTTTTTCAATATTATTTTTATTTTATATGATTTATATTTATATTACTTTAGTGATTTTTTTTTAATGGTAAAAGTTAGAATTTCTTTATTTTCACAGAAAACAGAATACCTTATATTTATTTATAAGTATTTTATTTCACAAAAATATTAATTATTGATCATAATTGAGCACCAGATCATCTTATTACAATGATTTCTGAAGGATCATGTGACACTGATGGCTGGAGGCTGAGATTTCCATCACAGGAATAAGCCTACATAAACACAATATCAAATACACATATTCACATCTGACTGAAAAAGAAGAAGAGAAATCTCAAGTTCGTTCCTGAAGGACGTTCTATAGCAACAGTAAGGGGATGAAGCTTAGTATATGGTCAGTAAATTCTGAATATTTCCCCAAAGCAAAGAGTGTCAAGTGTTAGCCTGAGCAGTCATGTGTCATCTTCCTGCTTTAAAAACTTCACATTGTGAATACTGTATGATTTTTAGTGTCTGTGTTCATGTATATTTGAGGTGGCATGATGCATCCTGGCTTTACTCCCGAAGAGACAGATGTGCAAATGAATCGTGTGCATACACATTAATTCTCTCCCTCTCTCTCTGGCAGCTGTACGTAATCAAGATAATGCATCTGAAGCTCAGTGTTTCTGACCCTCGATCTGTGCTTGCTGTCTATTGCTGTTCATTATAACATATCTACATTCAGCTTGAATATATATTTTTATCTTGCCATCAATGAAAAGCATTAAATTAGGTTTTTACCATAATTTGTTATAGATTTAAGGCAAGACGTGCATTACTATTTTTTATATTTATGGAGCATTTGAAAAATGTGTCACTCCAATTACATTTCTGTGAAGAACACCATAGTAACACATTTACATTAATTCATTTATCCATAGTGACACCCTGGAAACCGCCCAGAGCAAATATAAATACACACTTAAAAGCCGATTTAAACAGTGTAAGTACTTAGCAACGCCCACAGCACAAGTATTTTAACATCTAGTGTTCCATTGAATAATTGTGCCCCAGCCAGAGGAGGACAAAGGCTGATTCCACCCCCTTCTTTAATTGAGGTTAGATAATGAAACGAAAAGGAGTCGTTTAGTTCTGCGTATTGAGGAATGAAACAATGGGGTCTTGTTATAGAGAGGTGATGATACTTGACTGCGGGTCACGGTGGGTTGTGTGGGGTGAAGTTAGTCACCTGTCAGAGAGAACGTTAATGAAGACAGCCTCCTCTGTTCTTCTCAGCCCGGAGAAAGACACAAGGTCAGAGTGGCTATTCACACTGATAGTACTATACATACATGTGAGACCTGTTTGATTGATGAACAAAACGTTCTTTTAAACCGCTTCTTTTTAATGATTTTGTGACTTTTTATATATTAAGGAACCATAAACGTATAAAAGACAGCCATACAAGTTCAAAAGTTTTTTTTATGCCTTTTTATATTCTCACCAAGGCTGCATTTATTTGATCAGAAATACAGCAGTAACAAAACACTAAGAACTGTTTTCTATTTGAAGATTTGTTTTTGATTGAATATTCTTACAATGGCGTAACAGTCTTATTTTTATAAATGTTATCGATATTGGGTTTTGCTACTTAATATTTTTGTGGAAACTGTGATACACTACCATTCAAATGAATGAATAAATAAATAAGTGCATTTTCAACAAGGACACAACACATTGATCAAGTGTAGTGAAGACATCTATAAAAGATTTCTGTATCATAAAATTGCTATAATTATTGACAATAACTGAAACCCAAAATCAGCATGAATGATTTCTGAAGGATCATGTGACACTGAAGAATTTTAAAAACTGTATTTTAAATTGCTATATATGTAATAAATGAATAAATGCAATAATCTATTCGTTCATTATTTATTCATAAACGTTCTTTATAAATTTACTTATCTATTTATTCATTGAAATGAAATGTTCAGCTCTGACAAACATTTTTATTGAAATAGCACGCACTGATTATTTAACACAGACTGTGTATAAAGAAAGTAAACCATGTCCTTTTTTATGTATTTTACTCGAAAACAAAATGAATGCATTTGAATCGCTAAAATGAATCAGATATGTCCAAGTGCTAGTGTTTGTAGCATGGGCGCTTTGAACCCTTGCTTTCTGGTCTTTTGTATGCATTTTCCCAGCGTATGGCAGCAAGATCTTCCATTCTATTTTAATTATTAATTACAATCCCTCTTAACACCCCCGTGTGTGTGAGGGGGAGAGAGATACTGTGTTTGTGTGAAGGCAGAAGAATGCAGCATGGTTAATTGCGTCTGGCCGTGAAGTGCTCAGTCCTGAGGAGCACAATGAACACAAACACACAGCCTGTCCCTCTCTCTTTCACTCTCTCTGATGCCTGACTCTCCCGGTCTCTGTCTTTGTGCAGAGCAGAGTTTTCTATCCTGACACACAGGATAGTTTATGACATTTAAAAACAACTGTGGCTTTTGGCCTTGCATTTCCTGAAATGTTTCTTGTTTTTGTGTGTCTTTGTTATTTATTTTTTTTAAGTCGAAATAAAGTCTCAAATGATTGTGGCTAAAATGATTTAAATTAAAATGAATTTAGTACAGTAGTACAAAATACAAATGTATGCTATTTTCAGCTTACTATGATTTGAGAAGCACCAGTCCTAATTTTTGCATCCAGTAGGATGGATAATATGTTAATTTGGGATTCTGACACTGTCACAGGACATCAGCCGGCACCTGTTCTCAAGATGCACAACTGACACACAATATCTGTCCTGCACAATCAGATTAGACGTGTGGAGGTGTGACTGCTGGACTGTAGAGGAGGGACAGATGGAGGTGTGATAGAGGGGGGTGGCGCATTACTGATTTATATGGTCAGTGTAGGTGAGCGTCTCTCCTTCTCTTTGTCTCAGAAGCAGGAGAAGAAATAACAGCCTCGTGTCTCCCAGAGGCAGTGGGCTGAGACGTAGAGCGTGCAGCCACAGGCAAAAACACCTTTCAGACGACTCCATGTGTTCTGCTGCTCGTGATAGGAGCAGAAGGGGTTTGTGCTAGTGATAGACAGACATATATCAGCCATGCCCATTACATTGCCTTTATTTGGCCACTTTTGGCTGATAATAATACTGTTTGGCCAAGTAAATGTATGCTGTCATGTATGCTGTCATAGTTAATATACATAGTTAATCATAAATAATCATAGAAAACTGTAAGTTTGGAGGTTGAAAAGACTGTTTCTGAATGTTTTATTTTATATATATATATATATATATATATATATATATATATATATATATATATATATATATATATATATATATATATATATATATATATGTGTGTGTGTTTTATCTTGTTTTATCTTTTTGCTTAATGTTTTATATAAATGCCATTATCAAAAATAAATCCTACTGACAAATTTAAATTATTTTTTTCAATTAATTTATTTTTGAATTATTTTCAAGCATAACGTATATACTTTAAGTGTTTTAATAAATAAATTAATTTATTTATAACATTTGATATAAAAATGATTTATTTAAATTTTCAAGCAGACTGGGGCACAAACTATTTAAAATATTTAATTAGGCAAATAAATGTTTATTATGTATTTATTAAAGCATTTTATTATTAAAAAGCCAATATATTGGTATTATATTATATTATATTATATTTGAACTATAGCACTGTTCAACTTAACATAGTAAAATAAAATAACAAATATTTGCATGTCATATTTCTGTCACTAATATTCTAGAAATGTCTTCAACTCCTGTCACTATTGTTTGATGCACAATATCCCAGACTCCTCACACAGACACAAACAAACACAGAACCGTTTATTCTGCTGATCAAATGTCTAAGGCTGTTTGAATCTAGGGTGTGTGTCTGAGAAAGTTGTGGGAAGAGAGTTCCACTTGTAGCTCATTTCACTTGGGACTTGACTGCAAATGTGAGAGCGTCCGTTAGGACACTCATTCTGTGGACCTTTTCCTCAAGCAGAAAGCTCTTGACGTGACCCACATACTTACACAGGGTTCTTAAAAGAGTGCTGGAGCGAGGGAGAGAGAAAGGGAATGAGACAGTGGGCGGAAGAGAGAAGACGAGGAGAGAGAGAGTTGAGGGCTCAAGGCTGATGCAGCACCCTGCGGGCTCCTACAGATGAGAGAGGGGGACTGGGGTCACTCAGGTGGGACGCAACTCTCTCCTTCTCGAGTTTTCAATTTCTAAATGCTTTTTGGCATGATTGTTTCACACATAGTATTTCTGAAGAATCAATAAAAGAAGCAAGTACTATGACATGTAGTATTTAATATAAGAACAAACTGAATATAATAAAATAAAATAAAATAAAAATGTGTTTTTCCATTTTCAGAAATTTGAGCTACTTGATGGTTATATGTTTTAATTAATCTAATAAATAATACATGAATAAAATAAAAATAAATTATTATAATAAATAATATAGTAAAGAATTTATATGAAACAAATAAATGTTTATTCAAAAATAAAATAACATACAATAATAAAATAATAGGATGGTTATGTTTTTATTTATTTTGTATTTTATTTTTTTGTTATAATTGTTATTATATTAAACAAATGTGCACATAATCATCAAGTTGTCAATGCTACTATTTTTATTTTTAAAATAAACATTTATTTTTAATTTTATTAACACTATTATATAAATATCTATATAATACAAAGAATTTATATATATAATATAATAAAGAATTTATATATATATATATATATATATATATATATATATATATATATATATATATATATATATATATTATGTGTGTAAATGTTTTTATTATATTATTGTATGTTTATATTTAATATAATAATAAAAAATAAAATATAGTAATGATATATACCTCATGTTATTTGATCAAATTAAATGAAATATGTATCTCCTGTCATTTGACTGTCATCAACACCTACCCATTCATCTGTCCAAGTTATCAGTCTTACATTTTTAGACTTGATTGTCTTAAGACAATCATAGTGTTACGTTCATGGATTTCTTTTCCCTTATTTGGTCACCTTCCTTTTCTTGTTTTGGTTAATTGATTATTCCCCACCTGTCTCCAGTTCCCTCATTACCTCCTGTGTGTTTAAATACCCGGTCTGTTCGGTTCCTCCTCGTCCGTGATTGTCAAAGTTACGTCAAAGCTGTGTCATGCTGTTACTGTTAACCTGATGTAGTACTGTGAAGTTATGATGTTAATGTGTTGTATACATAGACTGTATAAAAATATGGACGTAGTGTCCGTGACGTCACCCGTAGATTACTGAAGAGAGTTTTTGAAGCCTAAAGTGTGTAGAGCGGGCCACTGCGCGACTCTCCCGGACAATCAAAAATGGGCAAAAAGGCAGGAGCTAGTTGCTGTAGCCACGCCCACCTAGCGCGACGGCAGTTGTCAGCAGCGGCAATCTCCCTGTCACTCAAGTGGCCACGCCCTTAATTATGCAGAACTTTAAGTCTTAATATAATTTAAACGGATGAGTTATAAAAAAAATTCACCCCCCTCACAGTTGTCATGAAGGGCAAATTTAGCTATTTAGACCAAAATCATTTTTTGAACCAGGCTGTAAACATGTTTTTTCCTGCTGTAAAGTTGGGCATTTTAACATGGGGAGTCTATGGAACTGACTCCCTTTTGCAGCCAACCTCAAGCGGCCAGTCGATGAATTGCAGTTTTAGTCACTTCCTTATTGGCCTCACGAGAGAGAGCGGGAGGTTGGTGCTCGGTTGTATATAGTCTGTAATCTCCTTCGTTATCCAGTAAACTCCTCATTTAATCCAGGTCCTCCTCAAGATCTTTATTCTTTCGTTAGCATACACCCTACTTGTAACACATAGCAGTGAGCAGGCAGTCTCTCTCTGTCTGGGGTGGTGGCATTAAGTTCATAATGGCAATTTTAATGGTAAACATAATTTTGGTTATTGTGTTTTTATATATTTGGATATTCTGTATTTAGTAGTATTATGTTTGTGTAATCTGTAATGTTGACAGGCATTCAAGTATTATGACACAAGTTAGATTTATTATTTAGATTTATTTTTTAACAGTCATGTAGGCTACATTGCAAGGGAACACCTATACTAATGTATAATTCTTAAATAATAAATCATATGAATAAATAATTATTGCTCAGCATTGTTTTTGTTGTTGGTTTTTTTTTTTTTTTACTGAAAATATTTAGCAACTATATATATAATGACTTGATATAAATACGTTGTTAATGCAGATATTACTTAATTCCTGAGCTATAATTAATGTTGTCATATGAACAACCAGTGAGTTTCAACTATTGAACTTTTAAAACCTATTGGAAACAAAACATGCTTTGTCATTTGTTTGTGAATCGCACTATACATTGCTCAGTGAGTCACATGTTGATTTGGTAACAACTTTGATAAACGTTTTATTGTTCATAAAACAATATGAACTTAGTTCTCTACTATATAGCATAAAAGTTTCAAATTCAAACAAGTGTGTATTTGAGAGAGTGATAGCATCGTCAGCGGTTTTGAAGCGAGCGGGAGAGGGTGAGGTTCACAGGGCCTTGAAATGAAAGAGCACTCCCACAAAACGAGCACAATAAAAGGGAGGACTATTTCCAAGGTTGTTTTAGTAAGTTGTGGAGAGATGATCCCACACTCAGACTCCATGGAGATGAAATCTAAACGGCTCCCCCTGCCTCCCTCATTCTCTTGTTCTCACACTCCTGGACTGTTTGTTTTGTCTCTGTAGTTTTCCTCCCTTCTCTCGCTTTTTTTTTGTCTGTGTCTCTCTTTCTGTCAGGTCAACTCTTATTTTCAGTCCGTCTTTTTCTATCTCTCTGCAGTTGCAGGTGTGCAGTAGCTGTCTATATGTGCCCCTCGGTGAGCCCACCTCACACAGTGTTTATTAAAATGGCACGCCGGGAACTTTGGTCTTCCGCTGTTTTAGTGCGCTGCGGTGACATGAATATTAAATACTGATTGCGAGGGAATGTGGCTAGTCAGCGGGCGCTCAGAGGATCAAGGTTTTTGTCAAACGAAGGAGGGGAAAGGAATGTCTCTGAGCATCGGACGACAATAAATAACTGGCATCTTGTCTAACAACTTTGAAAATCCCACTACATTTCTTCTGTAGTCCTTCAAAATTATTATTATTGCTGAGAATCATTTTGTTCATTGCCCTGTTTTATTGATTTTATGGTTATATTAGTATTGATTATTCTCTGCTACCAGTATCATTTACAATGCTCAGCTTCAGTATGAATGATCTGATAATTGATTCTGCCAGCCTATTGCAGCATTTGTGTTTATGTTTTTGTAAAATGAATACTAATTAACCACTGTCCCATGATTGTCTACGGTCTATAGTTTTATGACTTGTGTATCATTCTGTGATCTTTTTTCGTGCATTATATTTTTTTGTTATATAAATATATTTTTTTTATTTTAACTGCGTTTTGGTTTTATTTTATATTTTATTTTATTATTTTGTTTTTAGATATTTTATTTAAACTACATTCCTAATTAATTTTTGTTTTTGTTTTATTTGATTATTATTTTTTATTCATTTATTTTTTTAATATTTTTATTTTTCAAACAGCCATATAAATCGATGTGAGAATGCTGTGGTGTACCATGGTACTTTAATACTGTATATGCCATGGTTCTAAATGATTACCATATTCATTTCAATCTAAAAATCATGGTAGTACTATCTTAATAAAAAGAAAAAGCTTGTACAGTACATTTCAGTTTATATATATATATATATATATATATATATATATATATATATATATATATATATATGTATATATGTATATGTATATGTATATATGTATGTGTGTAGTATTAGTTTTTTATTTTATTTATTTTTGTATATTAATAAAATACAATATACTATACAATAATGACCTAATTTTAGAAAAACAAAGCATAGTGGCACAATGAGATGTAGAGTTGTGGACTGAAATGAAAAGCAGGGCATCCTCTCTGTCTGCGGTTATGAGTGGTGGTCCATATTGAAGGTCAGCTGTGATCGATGCTTTTTGACATGCCTACACAGAATGACGTCAGAGCCTCAAATAGCAACCGAGCAAGCATGTGTATGAGTGTGTGCATGACTGAGGACTTTCTGAAGAGTACTTTGGCACCAAAGACGCATACTTTCACTGTGTGTGATAACCTTTGCCTGACCTCAATGCCACAAAAACATTTACCCCAGAGCAACCTGGTGATTATTTGCACACTGCAGTGTTTCTAATGGGTGCGAAGACCTTCTGCAAGCAGCACCACTTGCTTCTGTGCTTGTTTGCACTGAGCTAAGTGGCATTGTGTATGAAAAATGACTCTCACAGCATGAGTGCATCGGGCTTGCCATGCAAATATCAACAACAGGAACGGATGTTTGCACTTGTGTGCATAATGTCACCCTTGCATACATGTAAGGTGTGCAATGCCACGCATGCAAACACAAACACACCTGCAGGGTCACAGCCTGACAGGTTAAGGTATACAAAATGAACCACAAACGAACCTCCGTATCACATCTGCATGTACAGGAGCTCATATTTCTGTGTTTGTGGATCTGGAACAGGGCTGTGAATTTCTCACCACTGATTTTTGCATTACTAGCAGACGTTTTATACGTGAGAGAACGAGGATGATATTTAGTGTGGCGTGTGTTTGTGTTTATTACACCCGCCAAAAGTCCTGCATCAGCAGCTGCTGGTCTGTTTTGCATATGGCATTGGAAGAAGGCAGAGAAAAGATTGAAGTGGGATATGCATTTGCATTCGTGGCAGCTGTAATCTGTCCTCAGTGTCACAGAGATACTTTGGGCTGGTAGCGCTGTTGTTTATTTGAATGATGTCAGGCAGACAGACCAGCAGGCGCAAGGCTTTATGCAATGACATCACTTCAGAAGGGTGATGTCATGTGCTTTACACCTTGCATGAGAGCCAATGGGAGAATTAACTGCCAAACTGAGTCTTTTCCTGCCCTTGAGTGCCTGTCGGAAGGATTTTGTTTCTGTTTTGTTCCAGATGTTTCTTCTTTAGAAAAAAATAGTGCTGTCAAATGATTAATCACATTTTTTTTTTAAAATTAAAGTTTTTGTTTACATAATATGTGTGCTGTGTATTGACACACATGTCTATAAAAAAAATAAACTTTCATTTTTACTAAACATTTTTTAAGTTATGTTTTCATTTTCAGTTTAGTCAGTCTTTTTCAGTTATTTCAGTTTTATTTCAGTTTTTAGCTGTTTTGTTATGTGCTTTTATCGCTTTAATTGGTTTTAGTGTTGTCTTTACAAATAAAATCACTGTGTTCTACTCTCACCCCTAAAACTGAGGCATCAGTCTGTTATCTGTGTGTGTGTGTGTAAGAGAGAGAGAGAGGTGCATTTCCTCCACCTTTAAGGCTTGCTGAACATCTTTCCATACCCGACATCAGCCTCTTTGTCTTTCCACACATGTCCCGCTTTCTTTTCCCTCCATATGGCATTTATTTATCTTCAATCCCTCTATCCAAAAGAGTGGCCCTCCGTCTTTCCTCAGAATGATGATTCACAAGCGGTGGCCAGAGTCACGCACCGTCTCTCTCCTCCCTCCTCACCCGCTGTGTCCGTGGCAACAAACTGCGTCCAGTGTTTGTCTTTATTCCTCAACTCCGTCAACTTAAATGGGTACAATGAGGTCTTACGGCTGAGACGTAACCAATGCCAGCTTTGGGCTGAATGGAACGGGTTGCACATTAACTGGTTTTGGGCCAAAAACATCTCAGTTTCCCTCTGTGGTGAAGCACAGTGCAAATGCTTCATTAATGTGCACTTAACCAGACTTTTTTGTAAATTGGGATCATTTAAAGGGATAGTGTATATATAACTTGTCCTTATTGCTAAATCAATTTTTTTAAAACTGTATTTGTTCTGCGGTGACTGTATTTACAGTATTTCACTTCTGTGTCTGCAGAGCTCCAGAGATCATCCTGGGTCTGCCGTTCTGTGAGGCCATAGACATGTGGTCCCTGGGTTGTGTCATCGCTGAGCTGTTTCTGGGCTGGCCGCTCTACCCCGGAGCATCTGAGTATGACCAGGTAAGACTTGTCTAATTCTTTAAATGGATTAAAAATGGAGACAGTATAGAGCTGGGAGATTTCATATCCAGTATGCGCTGCACCGTATGCACCGTTAGTAAATTTGAGGGTATTTCTTGTACTGTATCTTGGCTGTTCCCATGCGCCTGTTACCGAGGACGGATTGGGACACTCGGGGTGCCAGCTTCTATGGAGACCCTCCCTTGATGCCCTGCATTGTATAAAAATAGCAGAAAAACAAGTCTTGTTACTGTATATATACATGCAAACATTATGGTCAATAAATTTTCTGTATTTTTTTTTTATAAAGTAATTAATTTATTAGCAAAGGTGTGTTAAATTGATTAAAAGTGACAGTAAAGAAAATTGTAAAAAAAAAAAAAAAAAAAAAAAGAGAGAGAGAGAAACTTACCATTTTATTCATCATACATTTGTGATACAAGGAGGACATTTAAACAATTTCTAAAGATTTCTATTTAATTAAATTCGCTTTAATAATTTTAATTAATATATTTGATAATAGCAAATAAATGCTGTTCATTTTTACATTTCTGTTTATCCAAGATAAATATCCTAAAAAATAAAATGTATCATCATTGCCACACAAAATATGAAGCAGCACAACTGTTTTCAACATTGATAATATTTAGAAATGTTTACTGAGCATCAAACTTGATCTGATTATGAGCATTTTAAAAATGTAATAATCTAATTACAAGTATTCGTTATTAACCGGCCTGAAAATTGCATACTATAGACTAAAGACTATGTGTTCTATCTGTTATATGCACTGATATTTTGTATATTTTGTTTATATTTAAAAAAAAAATTGCCAACTAATAATGCATTCAAAATAAAATGTGTTTACAAAATCTGCTCCACTGTCCATTAAATCATGCTGCTGATTTCAAAGATTATCAAAGATAAATATTTCCACACAAAATATGAAGTATCATTGATCATAATCAGAAATGTTAATTGAGAATCAAATGAAATTGTAGTGATTTTTGAAAGATCAATATTGTAATGATGCAGAAAATTTTGCTAGGCGTCACGGAAATAAATTACATTTTATAATTATATTATAGAATTTTTTTTCTTTAAGAATATTTCACAATATTGCTCTTTTTTTATCAAATAATTACAGCCTTGATGAGCAGAAGAGATTTATTTAAAAATCATTAATAGTTTTAATATTTCCGAACTTTTGGCAGGTTTTTTAATAGCCTAATTTTTATATTATATATTATTAATTATTATCATGATTATTAAATGTTGCCTTTTATTTTTACAGGACAATAGTATCTATTATTTCAATATAAGATATATCTTTTAATGTAATAATATATATATATATATATATATATATATATATATATATATATATATATATATATATATATATATATATATTTTATTTATTTTTTTTTTATAATAAGTGCCGGGGGCGTGGTCAGATTTTCCTGCTTTTTTGTCTCTAGCTGATCGCATGCCTGGTAATTCCAGTTTCTTGTTTGGAAATTACATCTTGTATCGCAAATATAAGAAATTAAGCAGCAGTTGTGATAAACAGTCTTAAAAGTCACATTTATAGTACACATGTTTTATATTTAACACATTGCGACAGTGACCACACTGTCGACTTACACAGCAATCACTGGCATACATTTAAGCTCAGTTTAATATAAATCCTTGCATTTCAATTCATTATTCTCAAGAACCCAAGCTTTCAGCGGCCCATTGACCCATGCCATAATTCATCCTTGGGTGTTTCTGTTTTGTAATTCAGTGGTCAGTAATGATACAAGTAGATAAATAAATAATGTAGTAGTAGTAATGTGTTTCAATTGGAAAACGATTCATGAAATAATATTTCCAATAAGATATGTATGTGTGGCCCTGCCGAGAGAGAGATCTCCTTTCTCAGAAAATGACTGTTAAAATATCCCTCAATTACTGTTTGTGCTTAAGAGAGAGAAAGCAAATCTGACTGTTGGCTGGGCCCCTGCGCTCTCAGCTCTCCTGAAGTGCTGTGTGTGTGTGTGTGTGTGTGTGTGTCGTCTCTCTGACTTTCATCTCTCTTTTGCCCCTTCGTAGTTCTGGACACATGCCACAAACTGCCCAATTAGCCCAGATCCAGAGCTCTACAGCGAAGCCTTCTCTTAAAAATAATTCTGGCCTCATGGAGCAGTCCAGGGCCAATGTTCTAGCTTTAAGCAAACCAAACCCGACTTTAACAAGCTCTTAAACACAGCAAAAGATTTGCAGATTTGTCTCCCACCGATTCTGTCTACTACAGAGTAATAGGATTTTTTCAGCCCCTCGTTTGGTGCATTTATGAGGTCTTGTGATTGGGAAGCAGCCGAATGTTAAGGATTTGTGACATTTCACCTCGGCTTCCTTATTTACTTTAGATTTTTACTTGGATGCAAAACTTGAAAAGTTATTTCCAGTCTTTGCCGCTCATTTCTAATTACAGCACTTTGAAATCACCAGCAAGAATCCTCGAAAAGTGAATGGAAAAATGGTTTCACAAGACGGTAAATGAGCCAAATGCGGTGATCAAGGTCTCTGATCACCTGAGGCTGTGGAAGAGATTATTATTATTATTATTATTGTGAATTCCTTCGGCTGCCAAGCTCTTGTATTTACATCTTTCAGGTGTGTGAATGGCATTCTGTGTAATTGCAGCGTCTGGACAGACCTGTAAAAAGAGGGTTTGGCAGGGGAAATCAGTCTCATGGTGACAGCATTCATCATAGATGCTGTTTACTCGGCTTCTAATGCTGGAATGTTGAAGTTGTGTCATCAGCGTGGCAGCCAAGTGACTGATATGTTTTCGAGCAGACAAAATGTCATCAGTCTGTTTTAATGCAGCTCACTGTTGCTTTTCCCAGAAGTCCGCTTACGATATTAGTCAAGGTTTCTTGCACCAAAAACAGAATCATTTCATTTTTCATGACATTTCATTTCCACCCTGATCATTAGAATTAAAGGCTGTTTTTGCTACTATACTTTTAGACTTGTATGTCGTAGAAAAAACCTTGAAAAAAATTATAATAATTTTATTATTAACAAATATGTTATAGAAACTGTAATCTGATTATGAGCATTTTAAAAGGTAATATAATACAATTAAAGTACTACATTTTTGAATAAAATTTAATCACTTACCACCCAGCACCCCAAATATACTATTCTATATCCTGTATACATACTATATACTTAAACTATAGATTATATGCATTGACGTTTTAAAAACTTTGATGTCAGGCTCTAGCATTTCTGTTTTGAATAAATTGCTAACTAATAATATATTCAAAATAAAATGCATTTAGAAAGTCTCCTTAATTTCCTGCAATATTAAATGCCGCTTTAAATTTGCATGCTTTGTGTTGGACCGAGAGGTCAGTCTATGATGTTTAGATCCTCTGCTAGTTAAATGTCTTCACTATACCAGTTTTCGTAATATTTATTTTTTATTTTATTTTATTTTATTTTATTTTATTTTATTTTATTTTATTTTATTTTTTTATTTTATTTTATCATTTTACTTTCACTATCAGAAGTCAAACAGGATATTTAACAGAAAAAAATACAAATAAAAAATTATTTGGACTTTGTCATTTTTAATACCATGACTGTTTTTACAGCTTAGTTTCATTAAACTGACTTTGCATTGTGACTGTATGTCTATATACTTTATATTAAACCTTTATATACTGTATAAAACAAGCAAGAAAATCACATTTTCCAAGTTAACATGTCTAAGTAGTGAATATCCAGCACCTAAAGTGTGACGTTAGTTGTAAATCTCCTTTCGCCTGTGTTTATGTCTTCCACCAGATCCGGTACATCTCTCAAACGCAGGGCTTGCCAGCAGAGTATCTGTTAAGCGCAGGGACGAAAACAACCAGGTTTTTCAACAGAGACCCCGACTCCACCTATCCTCTATGGAGACTGAAGGTAAACTCCCTCACCCTGTTTCTCTTTCTCACTTCCTTAATTAGTCTCATTTGGTTCGCATATAATATGCAGTGACATTGTTTTCTCTCTCTCTCTCTTTCGCTCTCATTCCCTCACTCTCTAAACTAAGTTAAATTGACGCATCCACTACACCCTGTAAACAGACCAAGGGGCTAATGTGAGCTAAATGGGTTTTGTGTGAGAGGACTTGGCAACCAGAGCGACGTGGGATAAATCCTGCTTAACGTCCCGATCTTATTCTTCCCTCTTTCACTCTTCCATCCCTTTCTGCTCTGTTTCTCTCCACATTCCCCCATCCTTACTGCGCCGGTGGCTGGTTGCCCATAGTCAATAGAGTTTCTCTCTAGATTAACTTTTGGTGAACTTTGCAAAGCTTCACATGGGGAAACTTTGATATTATTAAACCCCAATGCATCGCTAAGCTGCATTCCTAACCCTCCATATATATGATACAGATCCAATAAAACTAGAAAAACGTGTTCTCCTACATAGTCAATACCCCCTAAACTTTTTGGCCCTCAGTGCTTGTGTCTTGGATTGTAAAAATACTCAACCCAATGTCATGTACTTCCAAGAGATAAGGTTTTATCTTTCATAGTTCGGGAATCTTTCAGTTATGTTCTGTTTAAGTGTCAACATTGCCTCAGATGTTTCTATAAAAAAAGAAAACATACTGTTGACTTAAAATTAACATGGATAGCACAGCCCAAATGATCTGTACTTGAAAGGGATTGGGAAATATTTAAGTTTATTTTGAAATCTCTGACTTGTTTTGATTACAAATTTGGTATTTTTGCAAATTTGAGCACAGTTTGAGAGTGTTGAGATCTCTTCTATAGAAAAACACATTTGAGATTCTTTTCAGGGGAAAATTAAGAGAAGCAGAACTCTTCAGCATATGTCTCAAGAATGAGATTTAATTTGTGAGTTTTCTTTACTGTGGGTTTCATTCCAAATTTCAAAATGTCTTTACTTTTCCCAATTGATTTTAAATGTTTCATGATGTTCTTCCAAGTCATAGTCCATCCAAAAATGAAAATTCTGTCATCATTTACTCACTCATGTTGTTTCAAACCTCTATGCAATTCTTTCTTTTACTTAAAAGAAGATATTTTGAATAATGTTGATAACCAGTTTCAGTTCTCATTGACTTCCATTGTATGGACAAAAAAATAACTGTTTGGAAACTTTATTCCTGATGTTGGAAGCGCTGATGTTTTTTTCAAGTGGAGCCATCTTGAAAGATGAATCAGGATTGTGTTGATAGTATTCCTGTTTGTATTTGCAGACACCTGAAGACCATGAGACAGAGACGGGGATCAAATCTAAAGAAGCTCGCAAGTACATCTTCAACTGCCTGGATGATATGGCACAGGTAGGAGTTTGGTACCACAAAACCTGCTTCAGCTTCAACAGAAGTGGAAATCTGGCTCATGGCTAATAATAACCTCCCTCACCCTCAAAAATGTTTTGTCTCCAGCTCTGTGTGGCAAGTTTCCAGTAACACTCACACCTCTGTTATGCAGAAAACTTTGATGTTATGTAATTTAGGCCATGCATCAGAAGCACAATGGTGCATGGGAACCTTATTCCACTTGGAGCTATTCAGTGATAAGACACATGACTTATGACCTTCTGCCTTCTGCGAGTTATTGAAATCAGCACGCCTCATCACCGGCCGGTCGTCAGATGTCTGGACGGGCCGGGTCAGGCTTCTGCCAACAATGACGCAAACCTCAATCTGGATTTTTCCCATAGGAACGGACTCCATCCCAGTTCATCAGATAAAAACGGCTGATCTAATTCACAGCAAATTCAGATGAATTCATGGAAATATGCTTATGCTTGGATACACTTAATCTATAATGTATCCATGCTCATGTCCTTCACATCACCCTTTTTTACAAGAATTATATCTGAGACTCATTCTCAGTTCAGGTCCTCTGGTGTTATGATCTAAGTACTGACTTGCTCTGTAGTCCAGTTTACTGCACTGGTTAGTACACTTATTGTAGTACACAGTAAACTTCATTAACATAAAAGAATGAAAGATAGTACTATTTTCAATGTGAAAATAAACAAAATAATAATAATAATAGTAATTAAATTATTTTAATATATTTATATTATTATTATTATAAGCAATCAAATAAATATGAGTTATTATGGGTATAAAATTTGTATTTATTTATATATTTCATAACAAATCATAAAAAATTGATAATAAAACTAAACAAACAAAATGAAAATAAACAATAATAATAATTATTATTAATTTTGATACTCATTTTATACTCACATCTCATTTTTATTTGATAAAAATTAGGTGTTAGTATAAAATGAGTATCAAAATTAATAATAATAATAATTATTATTACTATTATTACTATTAACAATAATAATTATTCATATGTATTATTATTGTTTGTTTGATTTCATTGTTGTCATATTATTATTATTATTATTAATTAAGAACCACTAATAAAACAGAAACAATGTGAAAATAAACAAATAAACTTGAAATCAAACTAATTAATAATAATAAATATACAAAAATATTATACAAAATGTACAAATAAACAAGCAAATCTCTCTCTCTCTCTCTCTCTCTCTATATATATATATCTGTCTGTCTGACTGTCTGTCTATATATAAATAAGCCACCTTCACTCAGATAATAGTTTAGATGCAAAATACATTTGTAGAACATAGAATATGCACATCTATGTGTGTGTTTCCTCAGTTTCCACTGTAGCAGCTCTGTCAGTTTGTATGTGGAACATCTGCACAGCTGTCTCATGATATGCACCTGTCTTTAAATTGTTGCACTCAGAGATACAGCACTTGTGTATTTAACCGTTTTAAATACAACAGTCAGATGAGAAATGGAGACCAAGAAGAATGATTTTTCTCGGTTTCATCACCTTCAAGAGACCGTTCACTAAGTGTGCGTGCGTAACTGTTTTTGCAAGATTTGTGTACGGTAGCTATGCAGTCACTCCCTTCGCTTGCAGTTCATATTCTTCATCCTGAATGATTATTTTTTGTCATGTGTCAAAGATTATTTCTTTATTGTGCAGCAGTGTGATGGAAAACTGAGAGAGAGAGAGAGAGAGCAGGACTAAAATAGCATGCATAAAAGAGGACTGTGATTTGCGCTAGTAACTGGCGGTTTATCTGATAGCTCGGTGAGGTTAGGCCACAGATAAACAGCATGGCACTATGAAAAATGCGTTAGCCATCTCTGACAAGGATTCCCAAGAAAAAAAAAGCTCTGCTGCACTGCTTTAAACCTCTGGCAAAATGTCCTATCAGACAATAAAATCATGTTTTTTTTAAATACAGGCACTTTTGTGTCACAGGGGTTGATTTTCATTAACAAATTTTAACCATTTAAAAAAATGATATATATATATATATATATATATATATATTTTAATAATTTGAAAATTTTATTTATTTATTTATTTACTTTTTCCCCCATGGTTTTGTGTTTTATGTTTGCTTTTTTATATTTAGTAAATATTTTGTTATATTTTCTTCTTACAGATTATTTTATTTTATTTTATTTTATTTATATGTATATATGTATATACATTTATATATTTATATTTTATATTATATATAAATATGTTTAATATATATAAACAACATCTTTTTTTTTAAATATATACATGCATATGTTTGTATTTATACAGTACAGACCAAGAGTTTTCTTTATTTTCATGACTATGAAAATTGTAGATTCACACTGAAGGCATCAAAACTATGAATTAACACATGTGGAATTATATATGGAATTATATACATAACAAAAAAGTGTGAAACAACTGAAAATATGTCATATTCTAGGTTCTTCAAAGTAGCCACCTTTTGCTTTGATTACTGCTTTGCACACTCTTGGCATTCTCTTGATGAGCTTCAAGAGGTAGTCACCTGAAATGGTCTTCCAACAGTCTTGAAGGAGTTCCCCGAGAGATGCTTAGCACTTGTTGGCCCTTTTGCCTTCTGTCTGCGGTCCAGCTCAACCCTAAACCATCTCGATTGGGTTCAGGTCCGGTGACTGTGGAGGCCAGGTCATCTGGCACAGCACCCCATCACTCTCCTTCTTGGTCAAATAGCCCTTGATGCCTTCAGTGTGACTCTACAATTTTCATAGTCATGAAAATAAAGAAAACTCTTTGAATGAGAAGGTGTGTCCAAACTTTTGGTCTGTACTGTATATGCATAATAAATACACACAGTACATACTCATATACTTTAGTTATTTACTTTATTTACTTTAGTTTAGTTCCTAACTAAATATCTGTAAATGTGACTGCAAATATTTGGGAATATCAGAAAGGTTACCGCTGTCCTCTGAGAACGCGCACACTTTTTGACTGACAGACCTGTGTATATTAATAGAGTTGTACACGTCAAGCACTGCAGGAGTTCTTCACACAAAAATACTCACATGTATTATTTACAAAAGGTGCAAAAGGAACACCCAGGCTTGCATTCAACACACATTTGATTACTAAAGATGATTTATTCTGCAATTATGGGAGCTAATTTACACTGCCGCCTGTGCTCATGGGTTATTTCTGTCCAGTGCATCTACAAATATTAACTTTTTAATTTTGCATTAAAGCATTACAGCATTACTTTTTTTTTTTTTTTCTTACAATTTCTGTTGCTGATTGACCTTGTTATTATAATTTTTAGTATGTGAAATTCTTTGGGAATTCTTTTGTTTTCTGAGGAATTCTGTGGACATGAGTTAGTCAATGTTACATCAAAAAAAAAAAAAAAAGGCAAGAGCTGGTTAACCTTGTTGGAGGATCCCTAAAGTACTTGTATGTCTCTGTACATAGTCAGACTGTCTCTCTCTCTCTCTCTCTCTCTCTCTCTCTCTCATTTCTCACTCTCGTCTTCTCTTTTTGCTATGTGCAGGTGAATATGACCACAGACTTGGAGGGCAGCGACATGCTGGCGGAGAAGGCAGACAGAAGGGAGTTTATTGACCTGCTGACCAAGATGCTGACCATCGACGCAGACAAGAGAATAACGCCCATAGAGACACTTAACCACCCATTTGTCACAATGACACACTTGCTGGACTTCCCACACAGCACACAGTCAGTTGAACTACACCAACAGTAAGGTTATGTAGTTTTATCTACTCATGTTTAGATTGCTGACCATGTCTTTTTTTCTTGCAGCGTCAAATCCTGCTTCCAGAACATGGAGATTTGCAAGCGTCGGGTGAACATGTATGATACAGTCAATCAGAGCAAGACGCCCTTTATAACACATGTAGCCCCCAGCACCTCCACCAATCTCACCATGACCTTCAACAACCAGCTTAACACTGTGCATAGCCAGGTCAGTATCCACACACACATCTAACTAGCCACTTACCGTTATATTGCTCTTAAATAAAGTTAAACCACAGCTCTATCCCCTACGTTTGGCTTTTTAGATATTATTTAGCCTTTGTAAAGTGCAAAAAAAAAAAAAAAAAATCTCATGTAAGTTTCTGAATAGCTGGGTCAATATTGCTAAAAATCTCCCTGTAAGCTAAAATGAACAAATGAGCTTAAAAAGAAAAGTTAATGCACCACAATAAATCATCAAGTTAAATGTACTTGACAATGAAGATCATAAATATTTAAATAATATTTAAATATGTAAATAATTACATGTTTGTAATTTGTAAATAATAGTTTATAGTATATTAAATATTTGCAAAAAATAAAAAATAATAGAAAAATAAATTATTTTTGTCTTGATTTCCAGTAACAATGCCCCAATTTTTAACAAGATAAATGTTTTGGAGAATGAAGATACTACCGTATTTTTCGGACTATAAGTCGCACCTGAGTATAAGTCGCATCAGTCCAAAAATATGCCATGACGAGGGAAAAAACATATATAAGTCGCACCGGACTATAAGTCGCATTTATTTAGAACCAAGAACCAAGAGAAAACCTTACCATCTACAGCCGTGAGAGGGCGCTCTATGTCTTCAGTGTAGACTACAGGAGCACTGAGCAGCATAGAGCGCCCTCTCGCAGCTGTAAACGGTAATGTTTTCTCTTAGTTCATTTCTCTCGGTTCATGTCAAATTAATTTTGATAAATAAGTCGCACCTGACTATAAGTCGCAGGAGCAGCCAAACTATGAAAAAAGTGCTATTTATAGTCCGGAAAATAAAAAAGTTGACATTTAAAATAAATAAATAAAATAAATATCAGAATTTTACTTAAGCAATAATTAAATGAAAGTAAAAAATAAATAAATAATAATAAATAAATATAAAAAATATATATATTACAGGACAGGATCATAAACAATAGTTTACAAAAAAAAAAGATTATATATTTTAAACATAATTCTCTCTTAACTGTGTTAAATGCTGTGATTATAACATGCTAAATTTAAAATTTTATTCTCAAATAAAAAAAATTATTTGATGGATGTTTAGATGTTTTTCTGAAAAAAAGTAACATTATTATTTTTGTGGAGTATGGACCAATTTCATTTTTGAGCACCTCATAAAAAGTTGATTTTTGTTTATTTTTGCTAATTTATTAAGTAATGTCTATGCCGTTTCAACCTCAAAACAACAGCTAGGTCAGAATGCACACAGCACCAAGCGTTAGTGACGTTGAACTTTATTTGAATTCAGTTAAAACAATCCCTAGTTCAATTTAGTTTCTCTTAAAGCTGCAGATAATTAATTGTATTACATGCATAGACTCATTTGCTATGGGACAAAATAAATTAGAGTAGCATTGGCCCATTGACCACTGGCAGTATCGGATGACTTCCTTCAGTGGACAGAACACTAGTCATATCATGGGCCATTTGGGCTGTGTGTGTGTGTTTTCAGCCTTGCAGCCGTCTGTCACAATGTGCTGATTAACAACATGACAGCCTCTACTTCCTGCTTGGCTTGCATTATACTACTTTGCAGCCTTAAGGATTGCACCACTTTGTTTCCTTCTCTCCTTTTGTTTCCTCCTGTTTTGCCTCAGTGCAGTTTAGCTTCACCAGGGAGCGCTTGTCTAAACTGCTGACAGAGGGCCAGGCATGAATCCCATAATGCCTTCATTATGAGTTCTTGGATGGGCTCAAACCGTGACTTTCCTCTTCGAATAAACATGTCTAAAGTCAAAAAGTCATAGGGCTGTAATGTTATAGCATTCCGGCTTCTCTCTAATGTCATGTGAAGAACGTTGTGTAGGGCATTCGATGTGTTAGAAGAGAAAGCTTGTGTAGCATTAGCCAGCTGTGAGACTGAAGTGTTTATTTTGTGTGATGAATGCCATGGCGGCGTATTGATTAACTCTCTCCCCTGGTGCTCGTAGGCCTTGCTAAACAGGGAAAATGAAAAATAAAAAGCGCTGTTCTGAATTCTCCCCATACAAACCTTAATGAAAAGTCTATAATTACTAGCGGTGACATGAGATGAAACAGTATTGCTTTAGTAACAGATGAAAGTAAATAACACTAGCCTCTATTAAACGAACAGGTTTTGATAGTGCGCCAGCATTTAGGCACATCTTTTTTGTCTGTTGTATTGTTCAATTTGGTCCATATCTTACCATTTTACATGGAAATGTGCATGGAAAAGACCTATTCAGACTTGACCCTTGACCTTGTGTTTCTTTGATTTTTTGTGCCTTTTTATTGTCTGAGATAGTACAGGAAAACGTGTGGAAAGAAAAGTTTTATGGAAACCAGAGCAGGCCAGACTCAAACCCACATTTCTTATATTAGAACCGAGGCTCAAAGTTTTTATGTCCTAGGATGTGCACAGACTGCTAGGCCATAGCTCAGGCCATTTTTTTTAGTTTTGGGAATTCTGAATAGGCGCATGAGACCATGAATAGGCCAGACTCAAACCCAGATTTCCCAAATGAGCTCCAAAGCTCAAAATTGAGCTTTGTTTTAGAAGCTTTCAATATTGATTTAGTTTTAGAAGTTCTAAACCGGGATCATGAAATAGACCATGAATTGTCTTATATTGATAAGATTTGAATTGGCACTTGGGAACAAAAGCAGGTCAGAATCAAACCCACATTTCTTATATTAGCACCGAGGTTTAAAATCTTGCCGTCTTGGCATTTACAGAGACCACCAGGCTATAGCTCGGACCATTTTTTAGTTTTGCAAGTTCTGGATTTGCGACCTAAACCAAAAGCGAGTTAGATTCAAACCCACATTTCTTATATTAGCACCAAGACTCAACATTTGAATGCCTTCGCATGTATGTAGACTGCTAAGCCATAGCTCAGACCTTTTTTTGTTTTGTTTTGGAAGTTCTGAATTGGGCGCATGGAACTTTAAACAAGCCAAATTCAAACCCACATTTCTTATATTAGCACCACAGACTGCTAAGCCTGCGCACATGCCTTCTGAATAGATGCATGCAACCATAAGCAGGCCAGACTCATTCTTTTCCCAATTGTGCTCTAGAACTCAAAATATTGATATTGGAGCATACACACTAACTACTAAGCCATGGCTCAGATCTTCTTTTTCATTTTGAGCAGAAATCACGCCCTTTCCATCTCTCTGGCGATGTTACCGCACTCATATTTTTACTTCTGGCTATATTTTTGTCTAGTGTTTTCATTATAGAGAGAGAGAGTGACTATGATGGAAGGACCTGCACAATTCTTATGAGAAGCACATTGGGTTCACCGTTCTAGATGGAGGAGAGGGAGTTCCCTCGTTCATCAAACCTCCTAGACGGCGCAAATTCCACATTGATAGATGAATAAACAGATGAATGTGCTGCAGTCAGGCTGGATTAAAAAGCACTGGAGGAGAAATCTAGTGCAGAGGTTTTGAAGAACAGATTTTCTCTCCCCCCACCAGTTAGATCTGTGTGTATATTTAATCATAGCTTTAGCGCAAAGAGGAATCATTATCTGCTGC
The DNA here is from genome assembly GCF_963082965.1 of Carassius carassius. Lineage (NCBI taxonomy): Eukaryota > Metazoa > Chordata > Actinopteri > Cypriniformes > Cyprinidae > Carassius > Carassius carassius. Next base: position 25,899,930 of record NC_081777.1, read on the forward strand.
TAATGAGACTGAGCAAATTCAATGAGTTGAAAGATCCTAGCATTGATGGAGACTGTAACACAAGAGCATTGATTGAAGCTCTCTCACCACCTCTTTCCTCAATAAGTCATTTTATAGAAAATGTCTGAATCCTAATGCTGTCTGCACACAATAACAGCTAATAAAGCATTTTAGTTGATGTTGCAGAACAGTGTTATGGTATTCGCTCTTAGAAAATACTCCAAATTTAAAACGAATACTTCCTGTGCGTGCTGCCTGCAGTTTTCAACAGCTTAAATTTTTTACATCCATCCTGTATATCAAGAAATATTTTTAAGGAGTTTATGTTTATCATTTGCTATTATTTGAAATTTTGCCCCTCATCCTTCATTGTTGCTCCACCCAATCTCCACACCCACTTCCTCATGCTTTTGTTTGTTTGTCTTTGTTTGTTCCTTTTATCCCATCGGTTCCTTTAGGCCACCAACCTGGCTCCCTCTTCCACCAGTGCCACCCTTTCCTTTACCAATCCCGATGTCTCCATACTAAATTACCAATCTGCACTCTACCAGCCTTCTGCGGCCCCCATGGCTGCTGTGGCCCCCAGGACCATGAACCTCCAACCCGGTGCACCACAGCTCTGTGCTGCCCGCCCCGATCCCTTCCAGCAGGCCCTCATCGTCTGCCCACCTGGCTTCCAAGGTGAGTGCTAATTTAATTTATATATGAAATCCTGGATATTCCTGATATATAGGTTCAGCTTGGCTACATATTATATTTAAGGGCTAGTTTATTCAAAAATTGACAATTCTGTTATTATTTACTAACCCGTAAGGTCTTTTCAAACCTGTTTTACTTTCTTTCCATATAACAACAGTTAAGTATCTGCTTAAGGCAAATAGTATCATATTAATGGTCCATAAGACTAGTACTGCTATATTCCAAGTCTTCTGAAGTCAGATTTATGTGATTTATCAGTGATAATATTTCACAGAGACTTGCACCAAGATTCAAACTGAAAAAAATATGTTTTAATCGTTCATAATATGTTCATAATAGAAAGATTCGAAGCCATTAAAATGTTTGGAGTCAGTAAGTTTTTATTAATTAATGTGATAGAAATAATAGAAATTAATTATTATCCAGCAAGGATGCATTCAGTTACTTAAAAGTGACAGTTATGACATTCATAAAAGATTTATTTTTAAACATTTCTATTAAACTTTCTACTCCTCTAAGATTCCTGAAAAAAAAATTCTTGGTTTCCACAAAGATAGGAAAATTCAGCTTTACCATACCAGAAATAAAATTTGTTTTAACATATATTAAAATAGAATTTTGTTAATATTTGAATTATTTTAAACATTTTTTAATAGTACTGTAATTGTATGTGCTACTTTCATGAGACTTTTACAATGCTGTGTAAAGATTTTTTTTTAAGTCATATGCATTTGAAGTGAGTAAATACTTAAAGAATTTTAATTTCTGATTGAGCTATTTCTTAAATGTTTCCTTGTTATTTCTTCCCAGGTTTGCAAGCTTCACCCTCCAAACACACTGGCTACTCGGTGCGGATGGAGAATGCAGTTCCCATAGTAACACAGGCCCCCGGTGCCCAACCTCTACAGATCCAGCCGGGCCTTCTGACACAGGTATAGTCAGACATTGCCCCCATCACCATAGCAATACAAAGCCACATTTCTTAAACTAATTACACCCTTCAGCCCTTTCCCAAAATCTCAATTACATCTGAGTTTGACTCCAACGAAGAGCAATTAGCATGACCTACTTTGTTTTAATGATACAAGTATAATTCACTTTCCCCTTGACAAAATTGAGAAGTCACTCTCATTTCATGGCCAATTGATTAGTTGAAGACGGGTTGGATTTATCTTGGTTTGCTCTGCTGTAGTAACTGGAGTGACCTGTCTTTCCCCACTGGAGATTTTACCCCACTGATGGTTTGCTTCTACTAAAGTCCAGGCAACTGTGCTTCTTTCCTGGAGTTTGAGGAAGTCATGCTTTGATGAGCAAGACTGAGGTCTGTGGATGCTGAGGGATTTGTCTATCCTCTGGAGCCGCAAGGCAGGGCCCAGACGGCTTTTTTTCATTTGAGACAGGATGGCGAGGTTCAGAGGCATTTAGCTAATTTGTAATTAATCCCCAACATTTTTCGGTTTTGCTGAGCTGAGCTCTTGTTGCTTTTTAAAGACTCTACTCTACTGCTTTAAGGAAAGGCTCAGCCAAAAATTTGAATTATTTACTCACATTGATGTTGTTCTAAACCTGTATTACTGACATTTCTGTGAAGCATAACATTTTTTAACAATATTCTGTTTACACTTTTCAATTTACTGAATGTGAATGAGGACAGGGGCTGTGAAGCTCCAAAATGACAAATGAAACACCATAGAAGTATCAAAAATGAGTTCATATGACTCATTCCGAATCTTCTGAAGCACTGTGCAAGAAACAGACCAAAATTTGAGTTGATTTTTAAAGTCTTGCTATGCGTTATAGCATGTTTATGAGAGAAGCAGCAATATTTCAGCAAAGAATGAATGAATCATTATCATGAATCAAATGAATGAATCGTTTGATCTGGTCTGAATGATTCATTCACAAATCGAAGTTCAAATTTGACCAGAATGAGTCACAGCGGCTCATTTGAGGAAAAGACCATCAGCGAATAACAGGCTATATTTTGGTATGTTTATCACACAAAGCTATCATATGACTTCAGAAAACTTGAAATATGACGCAGGAGTCATATGTACTACTTTTATGATGTTTTTGCCGTCAGTTTTAAGTTTAAAAGCTCCAGTCTGACATTTGTATTCCACTGAAGAAACAAAGTCATACTATTATGAAATATTGTGGTGAGTAAATGATAAGTGAGTGAACTATTTTTTTAATGACGTCTATGGATACTGAAAGCTAGACTGGATGTTTTTTTTAATTAAGGAAATTAAGCTGCAGAATCGTTTAGTTAATTAAGTTAAGTTTAAGTTGAATTTTTCACTTTGCTTGTGTTGGCTCTACCCAACTGCTTAAGTACAGCAATGCAACTTTATTGTTCCTCACATTTAGGAAAACCTGTGCATAAATTCCACTGGTGATTATCAGAGTGCTGCATTGGGAAAGGCAGATGGGGATGGGAATACTTGTACATCACTACTTTAGGGCCTCAACCGCCCATTCTCCCCCTTCAATCCAATCAGCAAGACCACATCGCTCCTGGTGCCAGTGGAGTGGATTTCTAGAAGGCCTCAGCCTTTATCTGGAACAGGAATGCAGAAAATGTGAAAACAATTGGCGCTGGAGCGGCGGTGCTTTCAGAGCCCTGGGGTGACAAAAAGCTTTCACCCAGCGAGGGCAGAAAATCTGTTAGGGGGGTAGTTGCAGAGATGGCCTTGCGTGGAAATCTCTACTCTTATCTGGGTTAGCGTTCCAGGCCAGTCGGTACAATTACACAACCTAACCCAGAGTGAGAAAGGGGGATGCAGAGGGTCAGGAATGTAGGCAAAGGGCTTTGGGGACATAGGTCTGATGAAATTATTTGTGTCACTGTTGTCATGGGTGGAAAAAGCATGTAGAGGTGTTGAGATGTACTCAAACTATGCACTTAGACCTTGTGCAACAGGAAAAATTAAACGAGGTGCTACATAATAGTGTACAGTTAGTGTTCTTTTTCTTTCTTTTCTATGCTGACAAGGTGTTTTATTAAGTCAGTTTTATTCAGTTTTTATTTTATTTAGCTGAAATAAAAAGTAACAAAAATATTTTCTCTCAGGTCAGCTTTCTTTCTTTCTTTCTTTCTTTCTTTCTTTCTTTATGCTGCATGTTTAGGATTTCTTGATGCTAAAATCTGTCAAAAACAATTTTCTTAATACAAAATAATACAATTATTAATAATTATATTATATCAAATTATTAAATAATTAGTTATATAAAATTAAAAAATAAATTCCAAATTTTATAAAAAATAAATGTTATAGTAAAATTGATAAAACAAAACAAATTAGTGACAGGATGGTTATAGTTTGAAAGTAACTTTGTTATCGCTCTAATAATATCAGTCTAGTGCACTCCAGAAAGTTGACCTTAAATAGCTGGTATTCCAGAAAAATGCCAAAATTCACTTCTCTTAAAAAGTTACAGTGCTAAATGTGTTATCACAGCCTTTCAGACATCGTAAAAGCATTTTTCCTTCTTCCCCGTCACCCTCCCTTATATGTGCGAGTGCTGTGGCCCATACTAATGGACTGGTAAATAGATGTGCAAAGGGTATTAAAGAAACAATTCATTAGTTGTACATTAAACTGCTAATCAATAAAGCTGCATTAAACTATTAGAGCTGCAGACACTCTTCTTCAAGCTCACATCTCTGGGTAAATTATGCCTGGCACCCCCCGCACTCCTCACCCACCATACAAAGCAGCTCCTCACAAAGCCTTTGAATGGGGCCCCGGAATTTAATTAAAGTCAGAGCTGATTTGGAAAATGTCTAACACATCAGCGCACTGCCTGGGAGATGCCACATCTCTTTATTAAGGCAGGGTCTTATCTTTTTTATAGGCAGGAGCCAAGGCCGTAAGCAGTATGCAGGGCCCCATCTGAGGCCGTCATCTAGATACCGGTGCCAAGGAATCGAGGGAGGGAAATAAATGAAGTTCCAACGAAAGTGGCACAAGCTTTTTGTTATTCCAGAGGGAGATCTTTTATGCTGTCCATAATTTGCAGCTTCATAGCCATCCTGCCCACATCTTCATTTGCAGACCAAGAGAATAATTAGCTTAGAAGATGGATGGGTTATAAAATAGTTTATAATGTATCTCTTCTGTTCATATTTTGTTAGAACAGTTTCATTAAATGATGTCGCTTGAATCTAGGCCCGAACGCTGACTGTACTGTGTCTTAACTAAATGACCCCTTTGGTGGTTGTTTGGCACAGTTTAGCACTTACAGTACTAGCGGTCATTCCTCAAATAGCCGTATCCTTTTTCTCCTCTCTCTAAATCTGTGGATGCAGTAACCTGGCCTGTTTAGCTGCTCCGCAGCCCTGCGATTTCATGTGCCAAGTTACGGGGTCTTCACACTGACGCCAACTAAATCGCAAGAGGTCACTGAATCTGTGTGCTGTTGGTTGCTATTGCCATTCATATCCTAATCACACTTGAGGAACACATGAGCTCCACTATCTGTAGATGTTCGACCATCTGCTGGAGATGTTCCTGACCTCTGTATTCTAACCCTGTGTTTTCCTTCCATCCTCACTCTACAGCAGGCCTGGCCGTCTGGTACTCAGCAGATTCTTCTTCCGCCGGCGTGGCAGCAGCTCACACACACCTCTGTTCAACACGCCACCGTCATCCCTGACTCCATGACCAGCTCGCAGCCTCTGGCCAACTGGAGGTGAGAAACCAACATCCGTCACCACTAAAGAGGACAATTATGCTTGCTACAGTACATAGGGCAGCCCATTTATTCTTAGGCCATTAGTATTTTTTTTCTGTTCTAACCTAAGGCATAGTTTACACATAAATGAAAATTCTGTCATATTTGCTGATTTTCATGTCACTCCAAACCTGTATGCATTCTGTTAAACTAAATATTTAGAAGAATGTTGGTCTCAAATGGGACCAAAACATTCTTCAAAATATCTTCTTTTGTGTTCCACAAAATGCATACAGATTTGGGGGAGTAGATCATTTTGTTGGACTAACCCTTTAATATGCTCAAAAGTTTTGTAAGTAGACCATTTGGACATTCTCAGAAAACATTACATTATACTGTAGGTATTACTACTCTAAGGTACTAATATGCCTATTTTAAGATGTAGATAAGATACAAAGTTGTGCCTTTAAGGGTACTGTTCCAGTGACAAGCTGTTGTACACATAAAGGTACAGTTTCTGATTTCCCAGTAAAGTGTTAATACTGTGTCTTTGTGGTGCTTTCAAAACATTGCTTTTTTCTACATCCTGGCCCATGGACATTTGTCTCAACCAATGTGAGTTTGAGGGCAAGACAATCATTTCGTCAGATGGGGAGTGTTAAAGAAACCATTATTGTTTTTGCAATAGATTGCAACAGTGCTCTCCCAATTTTTCAGCAGCCTTGATTCCAGAAGTATTTTTCCCTTTCTTTTTGTTCACATAGGGATTTATATTAGGAGATATATGCTATGAACTAAACCAACCAGATGTGGTCAATCACAACATTAAAAACTTTGATTTGAAGCAAAAAAGGTACAAAACTGCAATGCTTTATATGCAATGCTATATTTTACAATTTGTTTTATTGCGATTATTTGATTGGTGGAGATTTCTCTTTAAAATTATGTATGTCATTTTTCTGCTGTTGAACATATTTATTTGAAAATTAAATCGAAATAATGTAGGCTGATGGCTTCACCAAAAGCATTTACCCTCAAATAACAACCTCTTAGCTCACAGTAGGTCTTGTCTTTAAAGGCTTATAAGTTATCGCTCAAAATCAGTCCCCCTATGGAGAAAAAAAATGAATGAGATTTTTTACTTCTGGAACCGACTGTTTCTCTCCATTCCATTTAAATACTGATGCCACAGAAGCTTTCATCTTTAGTGTGTTTTATTTAGCTAGACAGATCTGGTACAATTTCGTCATGTTTCATAGGGACTCCATTAGCATTTTAAAATCAATTATATCCTCACGAAAAATACTTATATTATACAATGCTAATTATAAACGGGTCATGTGGAACTCAACCGACTTATTTTAAGATACCATGACTGGTGATCCATATATTTCATGGCAGTTTGGTACCACAACACTGGGTTTTAATAATCTCCAAGATTATGAACTAAGCAGATTGAATTATCTAGGTTGCTTAGTCTGCAAATGCACCTACAAAGCCAACATGCATTTGAATTATTCATTTGGAATGAAGAAACAGAATATTTTAAATCTGTATTCTGGATTTCTTTAGAATTCTTGTTGGTTTTTTGTAATAGAACAGTGAGTGCAGGAGCGTGTCTCTGTGAGTCAGATCATGCTGTCCTGCATGAGGTGAAGGTATTACAGATGAACGTGTGCTGATTTCTGCAGATTATCACACCAGTGCCTTAAACTCCGCTTGGAGGGCTTGGTAGTCCTAAAGCCAGTCTGGTAGGAAAAGTGTGACACTTTTACTGCAGAGAGGGATTTCTCCTCTGAGAGCTAATGCTGTTCTCCGATACTCTGCTGCAGTCACTGCTGCCCCTCTGGCCAAATGTTGCATTGCATTTATTCTTCATACAACATTAGTTGGTACAACTAAAAGTTTTTATTTTATTTTATTTTATTTATTTTTTTTTATGTTTTTATACATATATATATATATATATATATATATATATATATATATATATATATATATATATATATATATATATATGGGATTTGTTCCTATGTAGGAAGTATTTAATTCTGACAAGGAATGCTGTAGTATATCAAAATAGTTTGAAAAAAAAAAAGTTGGGGACCATTGCCTCTGACACTGTAAAAATCCTATTTATAATCAATGACAAGTTGACAGTAAATTATTTAAAACAAGATACAACAAGTTGACATGAGAAGCAAAATATCATAAAATGTTAAGAATAGTTTGTAGAGAATTTATCTTGAATCAATGAGATATACATTTTAGATTCAGCACTACCAAAAAAAATAATAATTTAAATTACATTTCTAAAAAAAAAATAGAAGTAGAGTTTTGACTGGTCAGTAAATGTATATTTTCTCATTCCATAAAAAAATATTCTTCATATATCTATGTGTATTATCTTAAATACACTGCTGTTTAAGTTTGGCATCAGTAAGATATTTTAAGAAATTAATAATTTTATTCAGCAGGGATGCATTCAATTAATCAAAAGTAAGAGTAAAGACATTTATGTTGTTACAAAAGGTTTTCCATTTCAAATATAAAAAAAAAAGCTGTTCTTGTAAAATTTGAATCATTCAAAACTCTTGTATTGAGCAGTGCAACCAATGTTGATAATAATATTTTCAATAGTTTCTTGAGCACTAAATCAACATATTAGAGTGATTTTTGAAGGATCATGTGACACTGTAGACTGGAGTAATGATGCTGTCGGTAATGAACAGTAATGTAAGTAGTCTTTAAAGGGCATGCTTTAATTATTCTTGTTTTGATTCAGGAATTCACATCCCCATGGCAGCCATTACAATCCCATTATGCAACAGCCAGCCTTATTGGCAGGTCACGTCGCCCTGCCATCTCAGCAGCCTCTCAATGTGGGTGTGGCTCATGTCATGAGGCAGCCATCAAACAATAACTCCTTCTCCAAAAAGAACAAGCAGCACCAGATGAACAACAGGTCAGACAACCCTTACTTAAAAAAATTAACAAGCTATGGTTTTACCATGGTAAATTAATGCCATCAGATGGTCATATTCATATGTTATCAATGAATGCTATGGTATAATATGGTAAAATGTAAAAAATATGATTTCATGTCTATAAACCAAAAGAACCTCATTCTTTCTTAGGAACGTGTCTGCATACGATGTGTCCTCCACCCAGCCGGTGACGTCACCTCAACGCTCCAAACGAGTGAAGGAGAACACCCCACCTCGTTGCGCAGTGGTTCAGAACGGCCCGTCCTCAACCTGCGCCCCATCACAGACCTACGGAGGTGGTGGAGGAGGGGGGTGGGGAGGCGAGCAGGCATGTAGCACCACTCGAGGTCAAAACAACCCACCGCGCCAAACCATTGTCATCCCCGACACCCCCAGCCCGGCCGTCAGCATCATCACCATCAGCAGCGACACAGATGAGGAGGAAGACCTTAAACAGCCCAGTAACACCAGGTCAGAAAAATGGGACAAGTGGTTTCATTACATGGTTCTGTAATGTGACACGTTTTTTGAGTGAAAGTGGGAAATAATGTAGGACAGGACTTGATTTAATCCATCAGGATTTGATCGGATTGTGTTAAGGTTAGGATGTTGCATAATATTTTTCTGACTGTATGGGCTTGGTTATGTCAAAATCATTTCGGAAGCGGAGAAAGTTATTACGTTTTGATAAAATATTATAAAAACAATTTGTTTTCTGTGGAATAACTGATGAATCATACGCAGTAAGACCGGGGACATTTATTGAGTAGATAAACAGGGTCAATTTTGACTTTTAAATGCCTATTCAGCTCAGGGAAAATACTGGGAAATGCCTTGGAAATTACTTTGGTGGTCTTGGGAGTTGAAGGTTTTACGTAAATAAATCTTGTTGACATTGTAAATTTTATTCGTACTTTGCATACACTGCAACATGTTCATAATTTTAACTATATAAGAACGCAGTAAAAATCTGTGTATTGGCTAATGGTACATTCCCTTACGGTATACAGTGAATAACTGTAAAAATCTAATGGGACTTTTCATGTAAAATACTGTTACATTTTTCCAAGTTTTTTTCTTATTAGTTATGTACATTACTGTAAAGTTCCAAGCAATTTTTGCCTTTATGATGATAAGACAGATCAGAGCTGACAGGAAGTGAATTGGGAGAGAGATGGGGGGTGGGTTCGGGAAAGGTCCTCGGGATGGAATTCGAACTCAGGACGCCCGTAGCGCAACAGTGCCCACAAGGCTATTGGCACTGACATGAATCACCTTTCTAACCTCCCTGTTTTGTCTTCTCAACAGCACATCATCCAAACAGAGGAAGAATGTCATCAGCTGTGTGACGGTCCATGACTCCCCTGACTCTGACTCCAGCAATACCAGCCCGTATGCTGTGGAGTCCCGGCCTAATGGGCCCAACTGCAATGTCTATGAACCCAAAGGCACTGTCCTGGACAACTACAGCAACGGGAACCCCCGCAGCATCATCATCCCTCCACTGAAGAGCCAGACCAGCGAGAATCTGAGAGAGTGTGACAGACTCCTGCCTGGTGAGACAGGGGAAAGGCTGATAAGCTGACAGAGAAAAAGGGACAGCTGGCAAAGCCTGAATCAAGCATCAATTTAAAGTGACAGTTCACTGACAACCTCTGATATGCAGCGTAGATTTATGTGGCATTTCAAAATCTATGGGCAATAAAAACTTCTTAAGCAGTAATAACCTCTTAAGAAGTAATTCAAGCCCAATCCGATCTGTTCAAAATTGCCTATGACCATGCAAGCTTAAGTGTGGTCAACAGTACTGTTTACAGTAACAGTACTTTTCCAAACATTATAATGCATATTTCTGGAATACTAATTTATTCCAACTGGTATACAACAGGCTAACTAGAGTTTGTATAAGGCCTGCTAAACTATATTGATACAGGCAGTTTCATACATAGCTGTGCTAATTGATTTATTTCATGTTCTTTTTTATCACTCTGTGATCCGTTTACTGTCACATAATAAATACATTTGAAAATTTGTTGAAAATATTAATTTTATTGTCTTAAAATATATATTTTTCCAAATGTATGTACATATATATTTTTTAATCTTTCAAGATTTATTTAACACATTATTTATGTATTTTACACTATATAAATTACTGTTTATCCTAATTATTTTTATTTGTACTTAGTTATTACAATATAATCGGTATTCCCAACATTATTTCCAAATTAATGTATATTTTTGCAATTTTCTTTTTTTAACACAATATGGTCAATATTTTCAACAATTTGATGTTTATTAATGAATGAATTAATTTATTTATCTTTCTATCCATCTATTCATCCAAATTTTCCAAAATTCACCAAAATTATTTTCCAATGTATTTAAAAAAATATTTTCAATTTTATTTAATTAACACAATATAATCAATATTTTAGACAATATTTATCCATCCATCCGAATAAAATCAACATTCCCAACATCATTTAATTTTTTAATATATATATTATCAATTCCAACAGATGCGGTGAACCACCAGAACTCCACCTACAAGTTCAAAACCTCCAATGGGGGCTTGTCTGGCAACAACCACTCTACAGGAGGCGTGGCTGGAGGCGTGTCATACCGGCAGCAGCGCACAGGGCCACACCCCTTTCAGCAGCAGCCTCTAAATCTCAGCCAGGTATTTCAGTTGAGCATTTCAAACCTGGTTCTTAGTTCATTTTTTGTATCCACAAAAGTAATATGGTGATATCCCCTCATTTAGGCCCAGCAGCACATGGCTGTCGAGCGCAACGGAGGTCACCGGCGGCAGCAAGCCTACATCACCCCCACTATGGCCACCCAGGCTCAGTACTCCTTCCATAACAGCCCCACCCACACAGCTAACGTTCATCCCCACTTGGCTGCTTCTCATCTTCCTGGGCAGCCACACCTCTACACCTACACTGCCCCCACGGCCCTGGGCTCCACCGGCACAGTGGCCCACCTGGTCGCATCGCAGGGTTCGGCCCGTCACGCAGTCCAGCATGCTAGCTACCCGCCGGGCATCGTCCACCAGGTGCCTGTTAGCATGGGCCACCGCGTGCTGCCCTCGCCCACCTTGCATCACGCCCAGTACCAGGCCCAATTCGCGCACCAGACCTACATCAGTGCTTCTCCTGCCTCCACTGTCTACACTGGATACCCGCTGAGCCCCACCAAGATGAACCAGTACCCTTACCTCTAAAGCTGAAACACTGGAGCCCAGCCAATCGCTGCTTACCATTTCTACCCTTATCCCACCTAGAGACAGAGAGACATGCTGAAGCCTATCATCCCTTAACCCCATCCCCTTGTTCCTTTCATGCTTAAACTTGAAGACAATGAAGACGCCGATGGATAGAGGAAGTGTACTCTCGAAGGGAACAGAAGGGTACTGAGGAGTTTTTCTTTATTTTTAGATGAGTTCGCCTTCTCAAAAGGGCCAGTTAATGTTTTATTTTGTGATCTGGAGGTTTTATTTCTTTTAAAACAGAAGAAGGAGATTTTGCTTTCGTAGTTTCTTATACAACAAGGTCTCATCAACAGGCCGTTTGGGAGAGACAGAGTTTAATTCGAAGGAGATTTTAATTGCTTTTCCCTTTCTTGAATTCATTCACCGACAGTTGAGCCGAGGTCACGACGTGGATGTTTTAAATTCCTACAAGACTTTTTTTGGGATAAGGTGAAATACGGATATCTGCTGCTCTTCAAAGAAAAAAAAAACATAACAATGGCCTTGAACTGTCTTAAACGTTTCCAAATTACACGCGGCGAGCAGTATTGTGCATATTCCGCCGCGCTCTCAGACAAAAAACACCTGGAGGAATCTTCTGGAAATGGGACGACAAAACTTTCTAGTGTATTTATAGACTTTTTTGTTTGTTTGTTTGTGTTCACATTTAGAAAAGAAAATACGTTTGTCATACCGTAGAACATTAGCTGGGCCCCTCTTTGTAAAATGTAGCACTCTGCACCCATTGATTTCATGAAGAACCTTTCTGATACCAATAGATTCTTGTTTTTCCTCTTTCAGTGTGATTGCACAAAGTGGTTACAATAACATAGGCATGTTCAACACGGTAGTCGGTCGTGCATTTGCGTGCATGTGTGCGCTCAGCGCATCTGTGCAACATATTCCTCCACAGTCTTAGGTTTATCATTGTTACCTCGTAGTGCCTTACATATATAACAACAGTTTACTTGGCTGGAAACCCTCTAGAACCAGATGCTAGTCAGAGAGTTGGCTCCTTGGTTGAACATCTTCATTCGAGCGGTTTCGTTTTTTTTTTTTAAGTTCCAGGTGTAAGCGTTAGCCCTGAACATTAATTGAATGCTTCTCGTTTAGCATGCATGAGGTCTTCTACATTTAAAGATAAAGATACTTGCCTGGGGTAACGCACCAAAGTCGTAATTTAAAGATAAGTAACTGTTCTGGAAAGTGGATATAATTAGCATATTTACTGTACATATGCGTTTTAGTACTTGCAATCAATGCAACATCATTGATTTTAGGCTACATATTTCATAAAAGGGAGACTAAATGTATATCTTATGGGAAAAGCCAAGTATTGTTCAATCAGTTTGAGATCGGGCCACACTATTTGTCTAAAAATCAAATAAAACATACCAGGTTTGAAGAGATGGTCTGTTTACACAAGGCTTGATTTGGTTTAGAAACCTGCGAGGGTTCGAGAAGGAGAGTCTTATTAGGAGCAGGAGGTTCTTGTGGATTTTGTTGGGAACTGTTGGGAAAGCGAGAGGGCAAATTCCACATTTTTTATGAGAATAGCATGTTGGCTTTGAGCACGTTGGTAGATGCCGATGGAAGCCGTGCAGCACGACTGCACATCACACTCTGATTTAAGCACTCGTTCAAGGTTCTACAAAGATCTGCTGGGTTTTTATTCTCACGGTCACTTCGGGGTTCGAACTGCCCCTGGTCGCATGAGGGATGTCTGCAACAACATGCATCAGAAATCAATATTGGCTTCGTATTTTTCACTGTTTGTCTTACCGTAGGAATCACTTACGTTACAGGGGTCAGTCAGTACAGAGATAACAAAAGTGTAGAAAACTGTGGGCCAATGCTTGTCTTTTTTTGCTGCTTATTTAACATTGATATGCTAGCCAATCATTTACACCATGTCCTAACCATGTGCTGTGCAAAAAAAGTAATTCAAAACACAAGGAAAGTTTATATAGTACTATATATAAAATACCTTTCAAAAGTTTTGGTAAATTTGATTTTTCTTCTTTTTTCTTTTTATGAAGAAATTAATACTTTTGTTTTAGCAAAGATGCATTAAATTGACCAAAAGTTGCAGTAAAGACATACAGAGATCATAATGAAAGATGTTGCAATTTCGAATAAATGCTGTTCTTTTAAATGTTCTATTCATCAAAGAATCTTGGATAAAAATGTATCACAGTTTCCACAAAAATATTAAGCAGAAATAATAATAAATGTTTCTTGAGAACTACAGCATCATATTAGAATGATTTTTGAAGGATCATGTGACACTGAAGACTGGAGAAATGATGCTGAAAATTCAGCTTTGCATCACAGGAATAAATTGCATTTAAAATATATTGAAGTAGAAAACCGTTATTTTAAATTGCAATAATATTTCACAATATTACTGTATTGTTTGTTAAATAAGTGCATCATTGATGAACATAAGAGACTAAAAATAACCCCAAAACTTTATTAAAATGCATTTTTTTATAGATTAATTATCTAAGAACAGAAGAAATTCAGATTAATACAAATAAAATAATCAAATGTTTACTTCAAATTTGATTCAAATTTATTAATAAAAAGGAAAGAAAAATATATTATTGATTGGCTGTGATTCTGATTGAATGATTGAGATTCAGATTATTCAGACTGGCTGTGGCAATAATGCACCTGGTTAGGACACAGTGTTTTATTTAATTTTTTAATTTTTATGTCTTCTGATGGGCACATGCTTATGGAATATAACATATATTCTATTCTGCCCTCATGTCATGCCACAGAACTTGCATTTGAAGTAGTTTTTACTTGAGATGTTTCTATTTTATTGTTTTACTTTGCTAGGTATATTGTGTTCTCGTAGAGAGTGTTGCAATAATTTTTGTGGATGTTTATTCATTTCTTTATGTTATATGTCCAAGCATCATATGTTTGATTTCTGGAGGTCGATATGTAACTGTGATGTTTAGTATTCATATGTGGACCCTCGTCTGGTAGGAAGCATAGACTTTGTCCATGTGCTTGGCCAAGATCTGACACGAGTTATGTTGTACCGAAGCCTTCGGTTTGCTAGCTTATCAGATTGATTCATAAAGCTGTGTGTTATAACTTAAGATGTCAATAGATTTTTTAGTTGTTGTTGTTGTCAAATATTTGTTTAAGCTTAAATTGGATGCTCATTGAAGCACACAGTGGAAAAAGGCTCCTTTGACATTAGTTGCATAAAGCATTCCATTTCGGAAGGAGCCGTTTCTGACCGCACTGATCTGTAGTCTCCAGTCTCTCTCACCTCACAGGGACCGGCCTGAACGACCAAATCTGGACTCCGCTGGCATTTAAGGCATTTGACTTTTGTTGTTTCCACCAAAGAATTTCAACATGTAATTAATGCACAGACGTGTCCCTTGCTGTAATGGAGAAGACAGAGTGAGTTTCACTGACATTTGGAAAATGAAAAACATTAAAAAAAATAATAATATAAAATAAACAGGTTAGATCAGGTCGGTGTCAGAAAATAACCTGTAGATGGAAAAATAGAGATGACAAAAACAATGCACGCTCATGAACTTAGTGCAGTTGCTGTTAGCACAGTATAATCCATTGTTTTTGTACCTTTCTCATACCTTTCGACAAATTAGCCATTTTCGAATCTAAGAGGATTTGTGTAAAAATTAAGGCCCTTGTTTTTTTTTTTTTTTAAATGTCAATCCCACATTAATGCTTTATTTCAGTTGTTAAAGCTGCTGTGTGTAATTCTTATAAGAGTATAAACACTGAACATGGCTTTGCTTTCACACAGCAGCATTAGATCCACCAGTTGTGTGCAATGTGGGCGTGGCTGTTAGCCCAACCAATGGAAAATTGGGGGGGGGGTGTTTTGTTTAGGTTTTTTTTTTCAGTTCTTTTTGGTACCATTAGTGATGCATAAATTCCACATTGCAGCTTTACATTTCGTTTTTTTTATTAGTGTGGTTTTAACTACATTTTTTTGTAAGAATCGCAATGATGAATTAGTGTTTCATATAATGGACTGTGAATTGCATCCAGTGTCGTTACCATTTATGAATTGGTCACTAGTACAAAATAAATGTCAAATTTCAGATTTGACCCAAATTATAATTAATTTGAATCCAAATTATGCCATTTGATGTGTTTTAACTCAATTTAAATCAGAAATCTGTATTGACTCTACAAATATATGAATTATGAACAAGTCAAGGTTGTTTTTGTTTTTTTTTTAGATTCAGTTTGTCTGACCTGTGTACATTAATGAAGACAGTCATTTTAAGTTACCAAAATCCACTAGAAAGAAGCATTAATGCAATTCACGATTTAGTTATTTCAAAATTCTGTCTTCTCTTTTATTAACTGCGCATGAAGCTTTAAGGAACCGTGAATTATTGTATTGTAGTATTGTATTGGTGATTTTGGGGGTTTTGTTACACATCTAGCTTCAAAGCTAAAATGCAGAAAGCGATGGATTCTGCAATTGAAAAACATTCCTAAACGCTCATTGCCAGTCAAACCCTGGATGGCAACCAAATCAACACTTGTTAAGCACATGATCATGAATTAACTCCAAGCTTGCAGAAATCACTTATGTCCCTGAAGTGACCACAGTACTTCCACAATTGTAAAGCTCCTTTTGTTCTTCTTGTTTTCATATGATTTTTCTCTCATGTGTGGGTTGAATCGGAAACATTAGGGGTTAATGCACCATTGAACTTGTGTATGAATGTGCTGAGAGGCCAAATATGACAATGCGGCCATCTTCATGTGTTGTTTTAGAGCCCAAAAAAAAAAAAACTAAACAATAATCAGTATGCCCAAGAACACTCGTCTGTCAACTTTTTGTTGTTTAATCTACAGCATAGTCTCTGTCAGGAGTGTATTACAGAGTGACATCACTACTAGTGCGTAAAGCGTAATGTATTCACACATAGTTACGCATCACCAGTGAACACAACAAGTGAACGTATTTGTGCAGAAACGTCACTCACTCACGAGTCGCCACAGTAAACCCGTTATGTAGCTGTGATGCACTGTAGCCATTTGTGCAGCCATCAAAGACGTGAGCAATTTTCTACTTGCACAGCAGCAAACATTCACAGTCAAATGTAAAAACTAAATATTTTTCTACGATGTTTCAAGACCTAAGAAAGCATCCGACCCCCGACCCCTGATTTTTGTCAATTGCTGTATGGTTTTCTCAGTAGTGTGTATCACATTAGTTGTTGTCAAAGCTATTGTGTGCTGCAGTATTTCCAGGTATACTTCTTTGTTTATTGTCCTTTTTTATTATAATTATTATAATTTTGCTTTGTTTATTGGGGATTTGAAGAAGTGTGATGTCTCCTTATTTCAATCTGTTAAAGTAGCATTATATGTACCCTGTACCTTAGGCTAATTATATTAAGTATGCTATGAGAATGGATATTTTACTGGCTTTATAGAATGTTAAAATGAATATAATAATGACAATAATAAGAATGATTTAACTCCTAAAAATTGAGTACTTGCTACTAAGCGCTTGTGTTACCATTAAAAAAGTTGTGTGCTTCTCTTATTAATTTTCGTTGTAGAAAAAAAAAAAAAAAACCTGAGTGAATTTTATTAGGCTTCAACAACTAATGATAGCAGTGTAAATTCATGGAGGATTTTTAACACACCTGGGGGTTATAGAAGAATATAGTTATTTTAATCGTTCTCTTTACTAACTGTAGGGTGTGAAGGGGCTCGCGTCGTGGTGAATTATGTTATAGCTTGTTATTCACTGTTACTTTTGATCATTTTTCGGTCTCCAAGGTGAATCGAGTTATTAAAGGAAATTTGTATGCTCACATATGCATATTGTATATGTGTAGAAATGTAATCACACTTTGTCTTGGATTTACATTAAACTGTTAAGTCACACGGCATCAGTCTTGTATTTTCATGCTGTCATTGTGAGTTTCTTTAAAAAACAAAAAAAAACTATGCATTTGCGCACTCTAACCAGACATTTTAGAAACCACCAAAAACAATGCTGCTGAACCAAAACTCATTTAACTTTTATATAAGTATACTAGTGTGAAGTTTGGGGCTAGCTGTTACAGTAAGGGACTATATTTCAGTAATTATAATATTTGCAGGTCAGAAAAATCTAAATATTCAAACGTGTATTTTCTCTAGCACTGCTTTCATTCTATCATTTTCCTGTCATTTCATTATAATATTCATAATATTTCCAGGTGATATTCTCTGGAATATATATATATATATATATATATATATACACACACACACACAAACAAAATGTCAGTATACACGTTTTATTCACTTTATTTTACAGTTTGTGCACTTAGCTGCACTTACAGTGTACTTAACTAAGAAGGTTAGGGTACAGTTAAATAAATTAGGGGTAGGTTAAGGGTAGGTTCGGGGTTAGTACCTAGTAATTAGCCAGTTATTTAAATTATTATAATAACAAGTACATAAACGGTATATACATGAGGAACGAGACTGAAAAATAAAGTGCTACGAAATGTTGCCCTCATTGCCACTAGAGTGTGCTGTGATATAACCAAACTCAAACACATTAGTGTACAGAATCAGTTAATAATAAGACAAATCTCCTCAGTTTAAACAAACAAACAAACAAATGGAACATGTAAAACCTTCCTAAAAATGTTTTGTCAAGTTTAGGTGAAAATTCTGCAGCCAAACAAGCTCCGGTAACAGAATGCGTTGCTGTGAAACCACAGACGCCGGCGGAGGTGTCAACCTAACCCGGATTACTGAAGGACGGCGCGGGGAGCCAATGACCGCGGAGCCCATGCTAGAGAGTCCGAGTCCTCCTGCTGTCAGGGGAGGATTTAGTGCAATCCCGAACACAGAGTGGTTGCATCTGATATAAAGTGAGAGATGCTCAGACAGGATCCAGACACTTCTGGGGAAAAAATCAGTTATGCAAAACAGAAGCTTTAATCCTGATCTGAAACTGGATGTGGACGTTATCGACTTCGGTCCGTTCTAAATGTCCGCTCAGACGGTAAGGAGCTGCTTTTCGAGGTTGTGCATGTGCTAAAAGTCTTTCTCTGCTTTCAAATAAACTAATATAAATCCGATTTAGAGGTATCATTAACTTTCTAGACGTATATTTTGTAACTACAAGTTAACTCGAGTTAAATGGATCATCAATCAATCAAGTATATGGACGGTGACTGATTGCAATCGTTTCTGTAAAAAAGACTCCGTTATGTGCCATACAGCAACACATCTGAAAGACTATGTTCTCTTTGTTCCAATAGCTAGCCAAACTAGGTGAAATGACGGAGAGAAATCCTAAGATTACAAATTATTTCTCTTATAACCAGCACGAAACAGTTACTGGAAATCCCGACGAAGCCTAATCCGCGTGCAACAGCGTTTACCGGGGCTTTGACGTAAACGGATGAGTTCACAAACTTTCACGTTGATTCTAAGGCATGCAGTATGTCACCGTTTAAGTTTTGTCTTTTGAAAGCAGCACATTATTCAAACGGTGTTTGGATCGTGTTCTGTGAGACTCGGTTCGTGTGTTAATGCACGGCTCTTGTGAACTGAATCTTTTAAATTAATATCTTGAACCGGCCTTAAATGATTCGTTCGCGAATCTGCCTGAATCGGCCTCGGCGGTTCTCGAGTGTGCAATTCACCGACTCATTTGAATAGATAATCATCTTCTTTGTATTTGTCCGAAGTGATATTAAAAATGTGAAGTTAATTGAGGATTTCATAAATGTGACTTAAAGTTACTTTAATAGTCGAATAGCAGAAATTATCCAAATAAACGTGCTGGAAATACGTTTACGTGTAATACAGACACATACAGAATGGATCGCGTCTGATTAGAAACAACAAGGAGTTTACAATGAACACACTTAACGTATTTGTAAAAATGAAATCTAAATAGCCGAGAATGACTTTACTAGAACGTTTAGAATGTTTAATATGTCACGACTGGATGGCTATCGGTTCTTTGAAACGAATTATTCAAAAGAATCGATTCGTGGAAATGAGTCGGACAAGTTAAGGAACAAAGGAGCCGTGAGGTCCACGCTCTGCACTAGCTCTTGTAGTCACTCAGTCAGCATGGCAAATCACTTTAGCGGTTAAAATCTCCAGCTGCGTTTTAAATTTAGGTTTCTAGTAATTTGCAGTATGTTATTTGTACGGTTTATGCTTAAATCGTTAGATTTGGTTACGGGAGTATTCATGAAGTCGGTCTATAAATAGGACTGAAAATGTGACCTATATAACAGTGGGTTTGTTGTCATCTGCTGCAGTTCACGGCTACGAGTTAAACGCGCGGATAATCTCTCATCGGATCACCTTGGACAAAACATGAATTTCACTAAATGGAGGGTCTAATGATGGAGGGACGGAGTCGGGTCACCGCGTGCGTGCTGCTGATGTTCGTCTCCATGGTGACCGCTGATTCACCTGCTGCAGGTAAGTGATGTCATGGTCTGTTCATTTGGCATGAGTGATCAGTCTGCAGCCGGTAACAGGAGTTTATTGTCAAGATGAACGGAATTACGCCTTTTGTGGGAGACGTTTAAAACTGCTGGAACGCAATGCAAAGTTTTGAGGAGAGAGTTAAAACATTTTGGCAAAACTTACAGCACGCGGTCTGCACAAATCATATTTATCCTTGATTAGATATTGGATATTGATTGGAAACCCACACCAACAGCACATGGTTTCATCCATTTTAGGGTTAGTTTATTTTGCCATCATAAATCTGCTCAAATTATACTGTATAGTTAGTTTCATTTTATTATTTGCATATTTAACAAAGTTTCCCCCCTACTGTCAATTATTTAATGATAACAAACCGTAATTTGACCAATGTTTTTGGCTATGTAATTGCTTTAAGTATTTGCTTACAAAATTCAAGTAAATATTTAAGGCCTTATGCTGAATTTTCAACTGTAAGAGACTCATCTTTCAGAATCTGTAGCTCTGAGGTGCATAAAACATTTTTTTTAAACCAAGCTTTAAGGCGTCTTTTAGTCTTTGAAACTCTCATTTCTTAGCCTAGTCTCCTCTAAGGTTTTTGGAAATTATCTTCAAAATGTCCACTTTAGTTGAAAAGCAGACCAGATCCTCTACAGTTTGTCAACATGATGAGGAAAGACTTTGCCTGCGTTGGTTTTAAATTGATTTACATAATCCATGTCACTGACTCAAGCTCGTTGTCTTGAAACCCAAGCAATCCCTTACATTTACAGACAACTGTACTGGATTAATATAATTTTGAATAACAATTTAGGGTAGATTACAAATCGAGCACACTGTCTCTTGCCTGCATGTTGAGGACTTTTGGATCAAAGCGCTCTATGAAGACAAAATAAGAACATAAAACTAGGCTACTGGGGGAAAAAATCATGCAGCTAGATGCCTTTTGTTAGTAGAAAGAAATCTATAGATGGAATTTAATTTATTTATATATTATAGTGCTTTCCCTAGTGCAAACTCATTCATTTTTAAATAAATTGTGTTGATCATTCATTCAAGAAGATTCTTGTAGATCAGTTTTCAGAGTAAACTTGACTGCTATGTGTTTCATCCTATTACCCGTCTGTTCATGCTGAAAATCAATATATTAGGAGCATATAATTGAGTGAAGTGCGCAGCGTGGAGAGTCCATTTATATCCATTTCAGCACATCGCGAGCTGCATAAAAGAAATTATGTGGAATAGTGTTTATTTTCGGTGATACACTTCTTTGATTCTTAAAGGGATAGCTCACCATGAAATAAAGGTTCTGCCATTATTTATTCTCCTACGTGTCAATCCATTCCTGCATGAATTTTTTGTTTTTTGAGGAGCACAAAAGAAGATATTTTTTTATGAACTTTGGAAACAAATCAGATGGAACTATTGGAACAACTTCAATGGTATAGACATTTCTCAAAATACCTTATTTTAGTAGCACAGAAGAAAAAGTCATGCAGTTTTGAAACAGCATGAGATGAGTAAATTCATTTTTGGATGAACAATCCCTTAAAGACAGGACCGTCTCTCATATTTAAACCCATCAAAACGTGGAAACCAGCTGGGTCAGTCTGTTGTGACTATTTATTCAGTCTCGATCGGTCACATTCAGAACCTGAAAGGATCTCATCAGTTCTGTGGCTTCTCTGAAACTCAGACAGAATCCTTCTTCTTGTGATCTGAGAAAGCCAGACATAAGAAACCCTTAAAGGCTAGGGAACGATGGAGAGCATGAGAATCGGGTTAAGTTGGCCCAGCACTTTTTATTTAAAATATGTAGGTAAAACATTTTTTGTCATGGGAGCAGTCTAGTCTAGTTCAATGAGTCAATACAAAGGTTATAATTATGTATGGAGTCAATTACCACCAATACCAGGTCTCGTATATCAGGCACATTTATATGATGCAATATAATTACTACAGCTTATCGTCTCAAATGCTTCCATCATCTGCTAGCTCACAGCTGTTTTAGTCTGACTACATGCATTTTGAAATTGCTCTGCATTTTTATACTTCATCTTGGCACTGTGATGTAGGTCAGACAGTTTTTTCCCCCCACTACATAATGATGGGAGAGGCTAGTCATAATTAACATCAAAGGCATTAAACAGATCTGTGGAGAGCTGACTGTGTGCCTCTCGTGTTCTGAACTTTTGTTGCTGGTTTTGAGCAGAAGCGGTGGTGGGCGGAGCCATCAAACTCCGCCCAAAAATTCTCAGTAAGGTGTGTTAATGACAGTGAGTTAAGATAATTCTTGTGTATAGAAATTATGATTTCTTTTAATTGTGGTTAAATTCCCAGCCCTCTCAAAGGGTGATATAGAGACAGCTTTCCTTGGCATAGTTTTCACAGCCTCGAGTGTTGATTTGACTGGCATCTAAATGATGTGGATGTACTAGGGCTGTGCAATTAATTGAAAAAAAAACGGTTCAATTTCGATTTTGGCCTCCAATGATCATGAAAATACAATAATCGAGATAACATGATTATTGCGCCCCATTCCGCCCCCTTTTTGCAGCGCTGCGCTTTCGTTTCTCCATAAAAACCCAATGTCCCGTGCAAAGCAGTAAAATCATTTTACATGACATTTGCATATTGGGACATGCTTTATTTTTAAAAGTATATTTATTAATGTTTTTAAAAGCGTGAAAGAGAACTTTCGCTGCTAAAAAGTTCGAACACAACGGCCAGGAGGAAAATTTATGTCTGTCTATTTAATGCCGCTCCATTTGAAAGCAGGTGATGGCGATTTTGCGGTAATCACGGAACCAGATTTACTGACTAGATGCGCATGATCATATCGTAAGATATATCGCCCAGCCCTAGGTGTAACCCTACTTGTTATTTTTGTAATTGAAAAGCTCTTTCACAGAATTCACACCGGCTGTCAGAGCCTCCTGAAGAACGTTGTTGAGTTTTTGGGATTCCGTTGAGCTCAGCATAAAACTCCTGGCTAATTACAAGTGTTGCCACTTTTACAAGTGAAACCTTATCTGTGAGGGATGACAATGTGTGCATTCATTATTCATCGCCTCTGGGATTGGGAACAGATCAATGCGCCAGACCCATCAAAAGCCACAGGAGCTGGATGCTGAGGCCACTGGCTGCTGGACAAGCGAACAAAGTCCCATTTAGAAACTGGGACGGTTGGATACCAGTTTCTTTGATGGTGAACCCATGCATTGCCGAGGAGGAGTTTGTGTGTGTTTAAAGGATACTAGTTTAGTTTGGACCATATGCTTGTAGACAAGGTCATTTCCTGTAAAAGGTAACTTCTTGCATATAAAGTAAACATAAGAGTGTCAAATTCAAAGCCATTCAAAGATAATTAATGTTCAATATAATGTTCAGTTATGGTTTCGTGCTTGGTTTGCATCCTGTACAGTAAATATACGATTTTTGTGACTTTTACTGTTTGTTTACATATTTTCTTTCATGTTAATTAGTTGTAATCAAAACAGTTTGTCGGAGTGAAAGTGTGCAGTGCTGTTTCTGCACCATTGTTCTAAGACATCTGCAAGTAATTTGGCCTTTTTTAGGGGTAAAACCCCTTTAACAAGGTAGTTTTCCACAGTCCCTAGATTTTACATTCATAGACCAGTTCTTCTCATTTTATGGCCTTTATTGACGTCAAAAAAATCTAAAAGTCCTAGTACAGTGTTTTTAGCATGCAATCTTGACAGGGTACCCTTCTTCAGCCAGAAAAATGTAAGAAAAAGTAAAGATGATGTCATGAAGAGAAGCAGTCTTGTTTGGTGTTTCACACATTTATTTAGTTTGAATTTTTTAGAGACATCTTAAGTCTTTTCATTGTTTAAAAGTACAGTTTTGTGTAACCAGCTGTTTTTCAATACAATGCAAAGATCACAGCTCAGTGCTGAGCATTATAATTTTTTTATAAATAGTTTTTTTTTTATTAATCAGCATTAACAAGCACAAAAAGCACATTAGATCTATCAGTGTGCTTAGTTTTTTGTTTTGTTTTTTAATTTAAGGAATGGTCTGTATAAATGCATTGTGACAAATACAGTTTAACATTAAAAATTACTCAATGAACTGCATCCCTTTTCTAAATTCCTTAAAAAAAAATTTAAAAAGAGATCGACCATGCAAAATCATGGAAAATGTGATCCATTCGTATCTATCTAATATATATATAAACAAATTTTATAAACATTTCTGACTAATAATGCCACTGCTCTTTCACTATTTACACAAATTGCACTGTTAAACTACCATTTCCAAACCAGAACTTTTTTGTATGCGTGGAAAAGCCTAAAAGCCAAAAAGACTTGTAGTCAACACATATTTCTCAGCATTTGTTCTGTAGAGCACTCATTTGAATTGACACTCAAAGATAAGAGGGCTCTATTTTAGTTTTCAGTCAAAGGAACTGAGTGAGATAGTGCTGGGCTTGCGTCAGCGACATCAAAATTCAATCAGGCCACTTTAGACCACCCATTCAACTGTGACCTCCGCTACAGATCTATATACTGAGTTACATTCATCTAATTCTTTATTGTTTACTGTAGTGCTGCAACGACGACTACAAAAATCCGTCAACGTGCGTGAAATCCGTCGACGCGTCACACTGTTTACATCTCGCTTAATGGCATACTGGGAATGGAGAAAGTTGCATTCTATCACAAAAACGGAGACCACTGTTATCAAAAGTATGGGTATACTTTAAACAGAGGCCAAATAAAATGGCCCTTTGTTCCCTTTGCAAAACCGATATGGTGTATCACGGCAGCACAACTGCGATGCACGAGCACCTCAGAGGAAAACATCCTGGCGCTCTCCGGTGTTACGGTTTAACTGGTTACTTCCTGGTTCAGGTATCTGCTGCAGATGTGATTGAATGACCGCAGCAGATTCGGCGATTCTAAAAGCTCAAACTGATGTGATATTATTAAGTGTCTAATAAACGCAGACTTGCTCATTGCATGATTATGATATTCTTGTAAAGATTACAAGTTATTGGTATGATCACCCGTAGCGGCTGAAGTAAGGATAAAATAAAAAATAAAGTAAGTCTGTGTTGGCGCGGGTTTCAAACACGTGTTAAGCTGCAGTCACACTAGACTTTAAACGTGCGAAACTATTTCGGACGCCGCTGCGAATATGGCCGGGAGCAAGATAAAACGGTCTCTCCTCAGTTATCACAACATGGATTAATATGTGCTTGTACTGTCTTTTGCGACGGCGTCGAAAGCGTCTTATTATATTGTACTCTCTGTATCTCTCTCTATATAAATATATACACCCTAAGCAATAAAAAATTATAAAACGTCCTCATTCAGATGTAACATCTGTTCCTGTTTCCACTGACACTGCGAACCATGCAGCTTCTATTTTATTAAATTTTTATAATCTTTTAAATATGTATTATACAAAATAAGACGCTGCGCTACAGCTTAAGTTATATAGCGCTTCCTTCATTTTTGAATTTCTGTTCAGGGAGGTCACGCAGTGACGTATCGATCTTCTGCTGGTCCCACATCTGCACGTGATGCGAATTCGCAGGTCAGAGTTCACCAAACTTGAACTTTGGAACGCAGTGAAATGCGAAATTTTTCACATGAGCTTGGGTTTCCGGTCCGACGCATTCGCATGCGTATGAATGGAAAGCGCTCGGGCAGTTGCGCCCCTGGGGCGTCTGCCGTTGCTAAGCAACAATGACGTGCTCTCTCCATGAAGACGTGGAAATTCAAGCAAAGGATAAATGGATTTGCAGCACTAAAAATCGCTTGCAGTAGCTCTGCTACTAAATTTATTTCAAAATGGCAATCCATATACAGCTATGATCAGCTGTTCCCTCATCTTAGCTGAGCTTTCAACGTTGTTACGGGAAAGGATGAAGCTGATTAGTTAGTTCTTGTCACATGACCCGCGGTGCGCTTGCGGCATTCTGAAAAGTTGAAATGTTTTTAACTTGATGCGGTGCGGACGCCCCTGTTTTCGCGTGCGCATCGCGACCGCGTCGCTTCCATTATGAGCACGCATACCGCGCGCCTACATTGGAAATAACGATGTTGTGAATATGTGAACGGCCCCTTAAAAGACAGCGCGCCGCGAGACAACAGTCACAAACCACCGAGCTACCCCGAATCAGCTCCAGATCTCTGGAAACCATGCCAAACCATAGCATGGTTTCCATGGTTTCCTGACTACATTTTATGATTTGTGATGCTAAAGAACATTTCA
Source organism: Carassius carassius (assembly GCF_963082965.1). Lineage (NCBI taxonomy): Eukaryota > Metazoa > Chordata > Actinopteri > Cypriniformes > Cyprinidae > Carassius > Carassius carassius. The sequence goes on from NC_081777.1 coordinate 25,926,279, forward strand.
TGACGTCTCAGACAACTGTAAATTTGTGGCTACTGTGGTTTAATTATAAACGCTATCGTAAACTCATATTTACCATAGTAAAATTATTTTCTTTGCCTCTTTATTTTTGTATACTGTAAAAACTTCAACCACATTGGTTGAAAATGAATAAAGGTTGAAATATTATATTAGAAGTTGTACTAATACTTTTTTGTAAAGTTATCCAAAGGATTCATTAGCTAATCAAAAAAAAAAACAGTCAGAAAAATAATCATTAGAGTAGTCGACTAATCGAAAAAATAATCGTTAGATTAGTCGACAGAAAAAATAATCGTTAGTTGCAGCTCTACTGTAGTTTAGTCTTATGTGAGGACCTATGTGTGACATTCACCCACATGGCCATTATAATTGACTAATGTGGTCCCAGTGTTGTGAATGTGTTGTGAACTATAGTTGAGGTAACTGTGACAGCATGACAGAAGGCTGACATGGATGCCCAGATTGCACTGGGCTCACATATCTGTACGGTTCAGCACACGTCTGGACCATCTCACTCTGAACAGATGGTTACATCTGAGCACAGTGGCGTTTATGGGGAATTAATTCATCAATGTAAAATTTAATAAAATAGATTAAATCATACATTTCCGAAAACCATTGCAATTTATGGTAGATTCTAGAGTATTGAAAAATCTCATACACTACCAAAAGTTTGGAATAATTACGTTAGTTTTAATGTTTTTGAAATAAATCTCTTATGTTCACCAAGGCTGGATTTATTTGCTTAAAAGTACAGTTAAAACTGTAATATTGTGAAATATGTCAATTTAAAAGGTGCGTTTATTAATTTAATATACTTTTAAACGTCATTTATTCCTGTGATGGAAATGTTGAATGTTTAAAACGCTTAACATTTTTGTGATGCCCCAAACTTTTGAATGGTAGCTTAAGATTAAAATAATGCTATTAATACTTTTATTCAGAAAGGACACATTGAATTTATCAAAAGTAACCGTAAAAACATTTATGAAGTTGCTATTTTTTAAACAGGCCTAGTTGATTTTTCAAATAAATGTTGTTCTTTTGAACTTTCAATTCATTAAATTAGCTTATTTAAAAATAAAAAAAAACATGTAAGAAATTGTTTTCAACATTGATGATAATAATGAAAGTAATGGTAACAACCATTATTACTACTTGAGCACTAAATCAGCATAATATAATTCTTTCTGAAGGATCATGTGACACCAAAGACTGGAGTAATGATGCTGAAAAATTTAGACTCCGCTCTGATTGTTCGATTAGGCAGCTTTGCATCAGAGGAATATATTTCATTTTAAAATATAAAAATAAACTTATTTTAATATTTAACTGTATTGCTGTTTTTATTGTTTTTTGACTGGGAGTGAAGGTCATGGACACTCGTATTGCTATTTTGCTGTTGAAGAATCATGAATACTAAGAGTTTAGTAACAATAATACCATAAAAGCATCATTCTCAACCTTTTACAATCATTATAATTTGCACCATGTTTTACAGAGTTGCTAAAAGCTCTTGCTTGATGGATTTTCGGTGTGAGAGGTGCGTCTCTCTCTCACTCTCTGCTCTCTACAGGAGTCGAAGGGTCCAGAAGTTTACGCAGTGAGTTCAGAACAGCCCCGAGCACGAAGCCCTCACAGTGACACAGTCTTCAGGGCCTCTCCAGTTACAGGCCTGGCCTTCCTGTCTTTCGAAGAAGGCTGAGGGAATAGGAGGGGAACGTGCAGGGAACTTGAGCGTCCTCCAGTGAATTACACAATACGCCAGCTATGGAAAAGTCTGCTTCTCTGGAGACCATCCCAATGTTAGGAGTTAAAGTGTGTCCCCACCTTCCTCATTACATCCCCTCCCCTGTCTCAGAGTTTTTTTTTTTTTTCTTGTTCTCATCTCTCTGGCAGTTTTTTCTGCACCCAGTTTGCACTCAAGTTCAGATCTTTGTCTCAAGTGTATTAACACACAGGAACAAGGTGCGCCATTCAGAAGTGATTTGACAATGCCTTAAATTCCACTTCTAATTCAAATTAAAATTTAACTGTCCTTGAAAACATTGAAAGGTCATGGCTAAAAGATACCCATGTATGTGTGGTCTCTATTAAAAATTCTTATCCTTAATTTAAATTAGTGCTGTCAAACGATTAATCGTGATTAATCACATCCTAAATAAAAGTTTTTGTTTACATAATATGTGTGTGTGTGTGTGTGTACTGTGTATATTTACAATGTATATATAAATACACAAACATGCATGTATATATTTCAGAAAAATATGTTTATATATTCAATATATTGATAACATAAATTATATAAATGTAAATATATACATGTAAATATTTTCAAAATATATACTGTATGTGTGTGTATTTATATATACATAATAAATATACACAGTACACACATTTATAATGTAAACAAAAACTTTTATTTGGGATGCGATTAATAGCCATTAATTGTTTGACAGCACTAATTAAAATATAGTAAAATAATATCTAATTTCTATTATTATATATAATAATATATTTATTATAATAATAATTTTTTTTAAATGCTCATTATTTAACAGTTAAATGTATTCATTAAATTTTTTTAAAAAGTGACATTTTTCATACAATACATTAAAATGATGCCTAAATTCACTTGCGGCTTTTTAAATGATAGCTTTTTAGTTTGATTAGCAAGTAGAATTCATAGTTGAAAATTCCTCTTCAACATTAAATGCAATGTTCTGTGTGGCCAATCAGATTTAAATTTAATCTTGAATTGATAGGGAGCCATTCTTAAATTGTCAGATTCACTGAATGCTGTGCAGGAGAGATGGATTCATCATCAGCAGACATGACCTCAATCTGATCGATGGAAAGAGACAGTGTTAGGTAACACGTCCCAGCCTGATTTTACTCCAAAACACCAGATGTTAAATTCAGGTGAATTTGACTAATAGTACTTTTTCACTTTGGAAAATTGTCTTAGGCTTATGCTTACAATAGCAAGACTGTTTGTGACATGAGGGAAACCACTGGTGTGCTGTGTTTATGCTGTTCCTGCTTATTATTTTTTTTGTCTGTACTTCATAGTAGTTCAGTCAATGGCTGTACATGGGAAACTTCAGTCGTCCCGAGCACTTAGCCGCTGATAAGACAAACAACAGAGCTCTGTTTAGTGTCAGAGGGGCCGATTCTATCCCTCATGTCACTCTCACATTGCTCTTTTTTCATTTAAATGTTGTTTTTTTGGTGGGGGAGGAAAGGAATAGCTTGTTTTATACCGAAAGGATGCATTAAATTGATTAAAAGGGACAGATTCCGGTTTCAAATAAATGCAGTTCTTTTAAATTTTCTCTCCATCAAAAAATCCTGATCAAGGTTTCCACTAAAATATTGAGCAGCAATTGTTTTCAACCTTGAGCACCAGGTCTGCATATTAGAATGATTCCTGAAGGCTCATATGACACTGAAGATTAGAGTAATAATGCTGAAAATTCAGCTTTGTCATTAAAGAAATAAATAAAGGAGTTTTACGTGAAATATTCCTTTTAAAAGTGATGGGGATATAATATCGGATTTCCATTTTAAAATTGGTATTATTCTCAGCTTAAATTGAGATTGTAAGTATACAAAAATATGCAGAAGCACAGACTACAAACAAGACCGTTGAAGAATGCAGTACACAATACCGCATTTTGTAAATGTAATATAAGAGAAACCTCCTGAAATAACAGCGTCTTCCCTCTAGAAAGGCATTCTGAGATACAACCCGAATTCCGGAAAAGTTGGGACGTTTTTTAAATTGTAATAAAATGAAAACTAAAGGAATTTCAAATCACATGAGCCAATATTTTATTCACAATAGAACATAGATAACGTAGAAAATTTTTAAACTGAGAAATTTTACACTTTTATCCACTTAATTAGCTCATTTAAAATTTAATGCCTGCTACAGGTCTCAAAAAAGTTGGCACGGGGGCAACAAATGGCTAAAAAAGCAAGCAGTTTTGAAAAGATTCAGCTGGGAGAACATCTAGTGATTAATTAAGTTAATTGATATCAGGTCTGTAACATGCTTAGCTATAAAAGCTTTGTCTTAGAGAAGCAGAGTCTCTCAGAAGTAAAGATGGGCAGAGGCTCTCCAATCTTTGAAAGACTGGGTAAAAGAATTGTGGAAAACTTTAAAAACAATGTTCCTCAACGTCAAATTGCAAAGGCTTTTCAAATCTCATGATCTACAGTGCATAACATCATCAAAAGATTCAGAGAAACTGGAGAAATCTCTGTGCGTAAGGGACCAGGCCGGAGACCTTTATTGGATGCCCGTGGTCTTCGGGCTCTCAGACGACACTGCATCACTCATCGGCATGATTGTGTCAATGACATTACTAAATGGGCCCAGGAATACTTTCAGAAACCACTGTCGGTAAACACAATCCGCCGTGCCATCAGCAGATGCCAACTAAAGCTCTATCATGCAAAAAGGAAGCCATATGTGAACATGGTCCAGAAGCGCCGTCGTGTCCTGTGGGCCAAGGCTCATTTAAAATGGACTATTTCAAAGTGGAATAGTGTTTTATGGTCAGACGAGTCCAAATTTGACATTCTTGTTGGAAATCACGGACGCCGTGTCCTCCGGGCTAAAGAGGAGGGAGACCTTCCAGCATGTTATCAGCGTTCAGTTCAAAAGCCAGCATCTCTGATGGTATGGGGGTGCATAAGTGCATACGGTATGGGCAGCTTGCATGTTTTGGAAGGCTCTGTGAATGCTGAAAGGTATATAAAGGTTTTAGAGCAACATATGCTTCCCTCCAAACAACGTCTATTTCAGGGAAGGCCTTGTTTATTTCAGCAGGACAATGCAAAACCACATACTGCAGCTATAACAACAGCATGGCTTCGTCGTAGAAGAGTCCGGGTGCTAACCTGGCCTGCCTGCAGTCCAGATCTTTCACCTATAGAGAACATTTGGTGCATCATTAAACGAAAAATACGTCAAAGATGACCACGAACACTTCAGCAGCTGGAAATCTATAAAAGGCAAGAATGGGACCAAATTCCAACAGCAAAACTCCAGCAACTCATAGCCTCAATGCCCAGACGTCTTCAAACTGTTTTGAAAAGAAAAGGAGATGCTACATCATGGTAAACATGCCCCGTCCCAACTATTTTGAGACCTGTAGCAGAAATCAAAATTGAAATGAGCTCATTTTGTGAATAAAATTGCAAACTTTCTCAGTTTAAACATTTGCTATGTTATCTATGTTCTATTGTGAATAAAATATTGGCTCATGTGATTTGAAAGTCTTTTAGTTTTCATTCTATTAAAATTTAAAAAACGTCCCAACTTTTCCGGAATTCGGGTTGTAAAACAAATGTCAGCACAGACTCCGCTCTGATTGTTCGATTAGGCAGCGCACGGGGAGTCTGTGCCAGCGTTAGGCAGAGGCAGTCACGCAATGGGATCAGCTTAAAACAGAAACATGTGTGGGCAAAGGGGCTTGAATTAATACCAAAGACCTTTCCTTTGGCTTTTTTTCTCTCGTTTACCCTTTTTCTCTGGAATAGCAACAACCAGCAAATGAGACTTTCCCTAGAATGAGCCTGGCAAATGGATGGAAATGACATCATGGCGGTGGGGTGGGGGGCTTTGGGGTCTGACTTCTTGTGTGTTTCAAATTAGACTGTGTAGCTCTACCGTAAAAGTTGCAGGTACATCCCATAAATTACTAAGTGTGTTGATGCTGAGCGGTTTAACAAATTAAAGATTGTCATCTACTGGTTTACACAAACCATACTACTTTTATCATAGCACCATCATAGTATTCCTATGGTTTCTTGGACAAAATGCTGCGTTTTTTTTAACCATATTTCCATACTATTGTTTATTCAAAACTTAAAATATATTTTGAATGTTTTTGATATGCTCACAAAGCTGTATTTATTTGATCATAGTACCATTATTGTATAACCATTATTATAATTTAAAATAACTTTTATATATATATATATATACTTTAAAATGTAATTTATTTCTTTGATGCAAAGCTATATTTTCAGCATTATTACTCCAGTCCTCGGTGTCACATGATCCTTCAGAAATCACTCTTATATGCTGATTTGGTGCTCAAAAACATTTCTTATTCTCTATAATCACTGAAAATTGCACTGCTTTATATTTTTTTGAGGAAACTGACACTTTTTTTTTTTAGATTCTTTGACTGATATAAAGTTAAAAAAGGAATCTTTTGTAGCAATGTAAAAGTCTTCACTGTCACGTTTGATCAATTTATTGTGTCCTTGCTAAATAAAAGTAAAATTTGTGCCAAAGTACCATTTTAATGTGATGATAAAGGTACCACGATTTTATCGCACTTTTTTGTGAGTTGACTTACAAAAGTAAGTTTAAAAAACAAGTCTCATTTCTGAAATGATCCTCAAACAGAGTTATTTGTAACGCTATCAAATGAATCGGCCTCACAACATTAGCACTGATTATTTGACAATAAGAGGTTATCATATGTCAAACAGTGTATGTTTATCATATTGTCTGGCTCATTGTTTAGTGTGTTTTCTGGTGAAAAATCATTCAGCGTCTGTGATTGTTAGGCAGATGATCAAATTGTTTTTGGTTTTGTTTGGGATGGGTTTATTAGGTTATTTCTCCCACTTACCACTGGACAGGAGTTTAGGGAGGCCCAAATTACATTTGGGTGTGCTAAACTGAATCATTTATATGGGTTTGATCTCATTTTAAGCCTCCTTGTGGTTTCAGCCTAAGACGTCATCCTTTTCACAAAGACAAAGAGAAAGACAGACAGACAGAAAGACATACTGACATCGAACGTAATCCAGTTTCATTTAATTTTAGATCCCTTTGTGTTTTATTTTGAAAGCATCATGCAGCACACTTCATCTGTTGTTTATAAAGGAAGTCGTCAATCGGTCATAAGTGTTATTTTATTAGCTGCGTGGCCATGAAGAGCTCAAAATAGAGTAGAAGCTCACGGTTTCCTTTTGTGATGATAAGCACCTCACTGTCTCTGTATTTTTTCGTCTCGCTGTTCTTTTGTGTTTGAAAAAAATAGCTTGTATTTTAAACACCTTTTACATGTTTTCCAACAGTTCTAACACCAAGCATCATGCAAACAACAAATTCAGAAGTATTTCCTTTGATAAATGTTAATCAGTTTTTTTTTTCTTGAGCTTTCAGATGAAGTTCTATATTATATACTTCAAATTAAACCATTGTGTTATGTGCACTTAATTTTTTATGTACAATAATCTTTTACTGGCTGGTTTTCGCATAATTTTAAAGGGATACTTCACCCCAAAATGAAAATTTTGTAATTAATCACTTACACCTATATTGTCCCAAACCCGCAAAAATCTTTGTTCGTCTTCGGAACACAATTTAAGATATTTTGGATGAAAACTGGGAGGCTTGTGACTGTCCCATAGTCTGCCAAGTAAAATACACTGTCAAGGTCCAGAAATTACTTTTATGGGTTTGGAATGACAAAGGGGTAAGTGATTAATGACAAAATTTTCATTTTGGGGTGGAGTAACCCTTTAAGGCCTAAGGGCATGTAAGCATACTGTGTTTTGTATTTACTTCCATAAATTAAATAGCATTTATGCAGAAACCTTTACGTAACATAACATGCATAAGGGAGTTTATGCATATAGAAAGTCCATGTTTTTGTGATCCTCATGAGATTATAACACTCAAATAACAGATCTTTGCTATAAGATGTAGTTTTGTGAAATCATGACTACTTTTAATGCTTTGTTTCGTAATAATTCTGGTCTGTTTATATATCCAGAATGTATTTCTGTTGTCACCCTTAATAGGTTCCCTTGGTTGTTGTTTTATTTTAATCTAAGCATTATGCATGAATTGTGTTTTATATTATGCTGTAAATGTCCGCTGGTTTAACTTAAACTTGTAGCAAATATGTTATGCATCACTTTTAAATACTGCCAGTAGTTTTTGTGGATATTAGTCACTATGTGCATTGTTTCACTGACATTTACATTTGCGTCTGACACACATCTCTTGGGTAGATCTCTGTGAAAGCGATAGCTCTAACAATTGCCAGACTGTTCATGCGTTACACGGTTGTGTTTCTGTACCAGGTGGCAAAGGGAGTCATTGCCGCACTGTTGTGTGGAGTCAGGGTATTTCCCCTGCTGCCCGTCTGTCGGGCGAGAGGCTGCCTGCCATTACTCAAGATAAACACTGCTCATTTAGGCTGAAGGTGACCCTCTTACAATTAATTATTGAACTTGTCTTTCAATCAGGATTATTAAGTCACTCCATCATGAATTACTTTATTGTCTTTGCTTGAATGTTACAGTTTCTGTTGGTGCCATTTTACATGATTTAGTTTGATCAGGCTCACTCGAAAAAAGCAAAAACGCAACAAGAACATATTGACAGAGTACTGGTTTCAAATATCATACTGAAAGAAATATAAGTGGACTTCATCATACAGACATCGTATTCTACTAATACATATATTAATCCAGGCATGTTTTTCACATTTGAGGCGTTATAGTATAGTAATTAATTCATTCTTTGAAATGGATCATTTGAACTGATTAATGGAAATGAATCTAAACTTGGTTAGTTAGTTTTGTGTGATGTTCTTATGACAAATGAAGATGGAAGAGATATGTTTTAGCCGTTCCTTGAAGATGTCTAAGGACTCTGTATAAGTTTGGCAGGTCACCAGGAGGGAACGGTTAATGTAAAAGTCTGTGAAAGTGATTTTGTGCCTTTTTGGATGGTACTATAATGCACTGTTCACTTGCAGAATGCAAGCTTTAAGAAGGTAAAGATCCTAAGTCTGATGTAGGGAATTTAGGTAAAGGGGTGCAGAGCAACTGTTATGCAAACATTTGAATGAAAACAAAGGATGTTCATTTTAACCGGTTAAAGGTTAACCGCTAAGAATTTTAACCAATTAATACAATCAGTTAAATGGTTTAAAAAGTCATTTATTTATTTATTTTCAGTAATTTATCAAAATATTTAAAAAGGTTTGCTGCATTGTTAAAATAGGCTACACTACGCATATACATATTTTTGTTTTTTAGAGAAAATAAAAACCTACGTCGCCTATTAATGTGGCAATTAATTATTTCATTCAGAAATAGGCCTAATGCCGATGTGAAATGTTTACAAACATTAAAATAAATTCTGTAAACATAGCTGTGCTATTTTTTGTTCCCCCTCATTCATCAACAAATCCTTTCGATTAACAGTAGCCCATTTAAAAAAGAACAAGAATAAAAAATAGCCTATAAGAAGTTATAGCAACATAAACAACAAGCCAAAACGAATTCAAACAAAACTGAAACAATGGTGGTTCTCTCATTCGACACAATATAAAATGTTTCCATATTCGTGACGTATTTGAATGTCATATTATTATTTATTATAGCCTACTTTACTCGCGTTCCAATATCCACGTCAAACAAAATGTTTTGCATAACATCACGGCGGCACGGTGATAACACTTAACAGCACAGATTTTATTACATATTTAAACTGAGCAGTGTGTTGTTGTTTTTTTCCAAATCTTTGACTGAATTTTATTATGATAATGAACAGGCTGCATTGTCAAAGTAGCAAAGCGTGCATGCGGCGCCAGCGCAATCACTTGACTTTTTTCCTTCTAACAGTAGAAGCAACTTCTCCTTTTATTCATAAAGATAATCGGAATTGTAAAAGGTTTGCCTTTATTTGTGTACATTCACATAAATCAAATCTTTGTGCGTAAAATAAGCCAATAAGCAGAGAAAAATACGATGCTGCTTTCTGATGTCTGTTTCCTTTCGCGCAGCACAAAGATGAACCAAAACTCTGCGTTTTTCATTCATTTTTGTAATTTATTATTCAAGTAAAAATATATTTCTCGTAGAGGCCTATTTATATTGCTATATAAAGTCTAGCTTTAATATGTTTTTCTCTACAGAAGCGATGCAGGTGCATTATGTGATATGAAGACCATGTGAATTTTGGATACATAACATTTGAGCTACTGTATGAAATTAGCAAGATACATTTAAAATGCCATTACCAACACAATTATATTTTGACTTACGACAGAGTCCTCTTTGCTTGTCAATCATAGATGTGTTAAATGACTTCCAGTTGTAGTGTTTTGAAAACTGGGTCAACAATCCATTTTGATTGGCCTAGCACAGAAATGGGTGGTTGTGGCTTTAATGTTTTATTGAATGGCTCCTGAGGGAATAGGGATCTGAGAATAGAAATCTAAATGTCCAAGCACTTATCTGATGAAGTCAGAGGTCAGGCAGTAATCTGTGCCTCTTCTGTCCTGTTCGTTAGCTTTAGTCTTGCTCAGTGACCTGAGAAATGGTGGATCAGCAATTGATGTTTGGATGAGATAGTTGAACACATTAGCATTCACCCGTGTGTCATTTAAACCACTTATTGCCACAGTAAGACTAATTAATGAATCTCTCATCCCTCTCAAAGAGACTCATACATCAAACTGTGGATATTGATGATTCCTGTGAGTTTAAGAGCTTCATCCATCATGCAGCTGAAATGCCATATCATTTTGCACTAGGTTTGTGGTTTATTTAGAGCTGTACATCAATACACTCTTTTGAGTTTACTGAGTTGACAGTGTGCTGTGTCCCAGTTTGCATACTAAATAATAGTAAGCAAGATAACAATTAGTGTGTCCCAAATTCATAATATGTTTTTAAAAATAAAGTAAGGAAAAGTTATCATGATTATAATGGTTTTGTGTGTGTGTGTGTGGCTTTTCAAAAATGTAGATAAATTGGGCTAATATTGTCCTTTTCAACATTTATTTAATGAAAATGATGGTCTTTTTTAAGCTTTTTAACAAGGCTTAAGATTAGTCCATGACTAAAGTGTAAATCTGAGCTGTTTTAACTGAAAGAAACTTACACTAACTTATCTTAAAATATATCAGTGCCAGATCCACGGGGTGCGCGGCTGTGCGCCAGCCTTTTTGAGCACAAAAATAATGTATTGCCGACGGTGCGCGGACGGCCGAAAAATACTTTGGCCTTTAGGCGATTGGCAACCAGACGTTTTTTTGCCTTATTGCATTGGTTTATATGAATGAATTTCTGATGGAAGCTGACTGTCTTCTGAAAAGTTTATGTGGTATAATTTCACAAAGCTTGACAAACATTGTTTTTGCTTCAAATTGGGTTATTATTCAATCAAGTGATGTGTATGATTATTATTATATAACTAAATTATATGAAATGATATTAATGTTATGTATATGAATTATATAACTAAAATTAAATAGCCGTAATTACAGATTTAGGTTAAATAAAGATGTCAGTCTTTATTTTTTTATTTTTAGTAAGCAAATCAAAGAAAAACAATTAACAAATTCTACTGTTTCTAATGTTTTGTATGTTGCTCAAAAACAAAATATATGGTGTCCAGTGGGAATTTTTTTTTTCACCCAGTCATTTAAAAATAACATTTCAGAGCTGTAACAACAAAACCGTGATACCGTGAAACCGTGATATTTTTGCTTAAGGTTATCATACTGTCAAAATCTCATACCGGCCCATGCCTAAACACCAGTAATGTTTTTTCTAAGGCATGTTAATAAAAATTACTTAAATATTCTAATTGAACTATGGCCTAATCCTGGCTTAGTCTAAGCCATGTCTGTGAAACCTGGCCTAATCGTATGAAAGTTTGAGTAATAAGGAATTTAAAGCTACTAAATCTAACTATTACTTTTACATTTAGTCATTTAGCAGATGCTTTTATCCAAATTGACTTACAAATGAGGACAAAACCAACAAAAGAGCAATGATATACAAGTCTGAGTTAGCCTAAAACAGTACGTACACAGTACACACAGTTGTTTTTTTATTATATAATTAAAAGAAAACGGATAACATAGGAAAAAAAAGTTTTAATTTTAATTAGTTCTTTAGTTAATTTTAATTTAGTTTCGTTTTTTTCTGTAGTTTTTTTTAATATTTCTATTTAATATATATTTATTTCCATTTTAGTCATTATAGTACTTTATTTCAACCAAGGCAGCATTTCTTACGTTTTTATTCTGATTTTATATTTTATTTTATTTCAGGTATTTTGGAACAAAATTTTTTTTTTTTTTTTTTTTACATATAGTTTTAGTTTTAATTAAAAACAATGCTGGTGGCACTGATAGCCTCATGGTTAGTGTGCCAACATATACATCGCAACTTTGCTCGCGGTGACCAGAGTGACCAGAGATCCTGATCCCCTCTCTATACCCAATACTATCCGGTCATCTCTCCACTGTCCTGTCTAAATAATAAAGAAATAAAAAGCTCAAAAATATAACTTAAAAATATAAATAAATATCACTGAGTGTCAGTGTTTGTGGTGTCTTTTAGGCAGTACCTACTTTTTCCTCACTGTAATTGTTAAAGTCTAACAACTGTTTCTCTTTATTCTGCTTCATACTCTTTCTCTGTTATTGAGTTGATCATCTGTTTTACACAGCCGCCTGCTTTATAGGGGCTTCAAACACTTGGCGCAGAGCGTTGCGATGAGTAACACAGCCTCATAGACTATCAAAGAACTATTTACTCTGAAGAAGCCCAAACACAGAGCATACTGACCTGATTAATGTAGAATAAGATGTTTCTTTTGCACAATGTTGTTGTCTTATTTATATTTGATAAAAAATTCTATCACATAATCGATGCCAAAAACCATTTCTCTCTTCCTTATTCATCTTCTTTAAAGTGGTCAGAGGACTTGGCTGAGGCTGTGGAACTTTCTCTAACGCTGTTTCTTTTGATGACAGAGCCAGTTTATATGAAGACGTGTTCTCCCTGACATCCATGTGTTATTTTCTTTTTTTTGTGGAGTCTAAATATAAAATTGTGGGTCTGTATGAAGTCCATGTGTTGGGGGAGATTCTTCAGAAGGCTGAGTGATGTCAGTTATTGCTGAGTCACAAATCCTTCTGGCTTATGCTTTGAATCTGGGGGATTGTTATTTCTGTGAATCATATTCAAGTTATGAGTTTTATAACGGTGTCTACATGTGTAATCTCTTTTGAACCTTGAGCTGCACTGAATGTTATTTGGCAAAAAAAGGTAGCATGAACGAAGCATTAAAAAGGTATAAAGGACCCTTTTTTATGTTAAAAGTTGAGTATCTTCTGTGTTTTGGTTTATTCAGCTTCTATGATTTTGAAATCAGCAAGTCACAGTTCATTGTAATTTCTGTTTGAAAACAGAAAACAGTTTTATCTTTCATGTTTTATGGTTGGCTTGTAAATAATGCCACCTTGCTAATCCTCCTAATATGATCTTAAATTGATACCTGGGTCAAGATATATTATGTGGATGGTTTGAGAGAATAGCGTTTTGTGTTTAGCATAGCACTAAAACCCACAACTGTTAGAAATGTTATGTTATATGACACAATCAGGTGTGTATTGATGTAAACCCACACTATATGTGAAAAATGGAGCTAAAAATATTATTTTTTTGCCATGAAATTTGTGATCAGTCATTGACATATTTACCTTACAATACTGTGAAAGAATAAGTAGGTCTTAAATCCATAAAGTGCACAATGACAAAATAAATGAGGTGGAATAGTTTACCTAACCTCCTTGGGGAAAACAAGTCTCATCTGAATTGGCCATGAATTGCTCACTCATGCTACATTAAGAAGCTTGTAACCTTTGCCTTCCATCCTTCATCTCAGAATAGGTAATTTCATTACAGTGCATCTGCTTCTGAATACCAAGCCAAACACTGCTGCACCCTACGTAAAAAGCAATGCAAATGGAAAGTTTATAAAAGTGTAGTGGAATATAAACCAGACAGGACGATACTGCTTTCAAGAATCCTTCTTGAAAGTAGCACGCTTAATTATTTAAATACTCTCCTGTTTCGTGGCCTTGGCACATTCCAAACCTCCCTCACATGTGTGAGATTGTGACTTGGGTAATCACGACAATGCAACTTATGCAAGAGAAAAAGCCTTGAAGCATCTGGGTGCAATGGCATGATGAAAGTCCTCAGAACTCAAACCTTTTGATGTAACCCTGTGAAATAACGTCCAGTGGTCTCACTCTGCATTTGTGTTTCACTCTATTTACTGGTGTGGCTTGATTGACACAATTTGTTGACATTAATTGGTCAAGAATCAATTCAAAATCAGTATTTTTCCTAGTTACTTAACCTCATTGGTTTAAAGGGTGAATGGAGATGTGTTTAAGGCTTATGCAAAGAGTTTGTGGTAGTTTGTTACAGCAGTGTCTTACCATAGCTATATACAACTGAATTATAATAAACCTTCTTTTAAATATTAGAGTTGTGCTAATAGACGATAGTATCATATATCAATAGTCAGAGATATCACCTGTTGGTGATACCTTGGCGATAGCAAGCTGATTATTATTATTATACTGTTAAAATTTATTGTCTGTCAAAAATAACGATGCAGCATGGGTAGCCGCTACTGGGACTCTTCAGAAACATGCCCCGGTGTAGCTGGAATAAACAAGCATTGACTAAAGTGACCACGATCAGCTGTTAATGGCCATGTCGGAGCCGTAACACACTGCATCGCAGACGTGTGCAGTGTATTCACCTTTCAGCTTCACTGATTATAACATCAGTATTTTTTAAGTGAATAATTCTCATAAGTCAGTTATGATGTTCTTCAGTAATGTAAATGTTCTTTTCTCATTTTCTCTAGCTGCTTTTTGAATAACTGAGGAAATGTAAGCATTATGATTTGTAACTTAAAATGTTTCTAATACATTTTTATCATGTTAAATACAAATTCAGCAATATTAAAAACATTCTGCTGCTTTAAGCCTTACGCTGGAGTTGGTTCACTTTCCAGCAATGAAACTAAGTACATAATTAAATTAGTACAATAATATTGTGTATCTGTGAATTGTACACTAATATTTATAGTTACAACAAAACACTATTGCTGTGTGCATTTAGCCGTTTTCCACATACAGTAGTTTTGTGGCTACTTTTTAAGTTTGCATTAGATAATTTCTTTTATTTGATTTTGTCTTTTGTGTCTCCCTTAGTCTGGCCTTTGGAGGCTCCAAACCTGCCAAATGAGTCTTCAGTGGAAATGCTACATAATGCATTCTCCTCCTCATCTGGATTTTATCTTTCACCTAGTTCGGATCCATCCAAAGCCACAGAGAATTACAATCACAATGTTAACACTGGATCAGTACTCGCTTACTCCCTGAACTCTGCCACAAGCCCAGAGCCTCTTGCCACACCTCCTTTACTTTCCTTAACATCTGTAAAGGAAGTTGGATATACCCCCAGAGGTTTCTCCAGACAGCCTCGACAACTCAATTCTCCAGTGCCTACCTCCCATAATGTGTCCTTATTTTGGTCTGCTATCAGCCCAGCTCCTCAAATATCACAGACTACAGGTTCATCTGTGCCATCTAGCTTGCCTTCAGTTGGAGAAGATTCTCCAGATGAGCCTCCTGTTCCATCCCCTCAGATTCAGTATGGGACTGTGGTAGTCAGTGACTCTGCGGTTCCTTTTGGAGACAGATTGGAATCATCTAGCAGAATCCAAGACCTCCAGTTACAAACCACCAATGACTCCAACACCCATCTAGGCTATCAGCAGTTGGAGTCAAGTCATGTGGTTTTTGTACACCATCAAATGACTTCAGTGTCTGTTGAGCCAACTATGGAACCAACTATGGGCCCTCCTGAAGACCTTTTCCCAACCAACACTATGGATGTGGAGTATGGCTCTGGAGATTACCTAGAAACAATGTCCTTCATGGGATCTGAAGGCAACGACTATTCACTAGTTAGCAATCTAGTCACTGATGTGTATGACTTTGAGGACTCGAATTCAGAGACCTATGACACCATGTTCCCCACAAGAATGGTGATGTCATTTTCCAGCAAACACTTGTATCCCTCCTCTACCAGTGTTACTAATTTTTTCTCCAGCAAACCTGTTGAAAGTTCCAGTTTCAATAGCAATTCAACCTTGAATGGAGCCACCACTGACTTAACCAAACAGGTTACAACTTTTCAGAGTTTTACAACCATTGTGCCCTTTACCATGTCAAGACCTCCTGTTTTCACCAGTATTTTGACATCAGACTATGGACACACCATTTCAACCATCCAGCCAACCAGAGTTCATTCTTTACCCGTTCTCTCGACAACTTCAGATGTCTTAAACCAGAACCAGTCTGTCAATGAGACCTCAGAGTTTGCATCTGACTGGCCAGGCACTGTTACAGTCCAACCCACCAATGTTCTTTTACCAGACATGAACAGTTTAGAGTACTACACCATCCAATTGACCAAGGACAATGGTAGCTCACCAGAGCCCACTGCCAATCAGTCGACCTCTAGTGTTTTCTCTTTCATTCCGATTGGCACCACTCATATTGTGAGCACTAGAACCTACACCATTGACCCAAGTTACATGCTGACAGCTTTGTTTGATGAAGATCTACAGCCTACAGGAAACAGTTCCTGGACTGAGGAATCCTCAACAGATATCTCTGGATTTGAACCTTTTAACACCACTATCTTGGATCCCTCTGAAGTTGGACCGAGTTTAACAGATACTACATTGCCATATTTGGAGCCGTCGTTCACACCAACAATAGACCCTTCAACTTCATTGGGAGATATAAACTCAACCACTGATTGGGCTACAACACCTTTTATACCTTACAACACTTCCTTACTGGTGACTACCCCACCTCCAGTGACCAAGGAACCAGATGGCGTGTCTTCTGTTAATAACAGCCAATGGATTATCACCTCACTTCCAACAGAGACCCTCTTTCCTAGTAGTGTACTTCCCACTGTTTTAGTAACCAGCTTTATCAGTATTTCTGAAAGTACAACTGACTCAACCATCAACATCACCTCCACCCCTTCTGCAACGGTAATGGCTGATGAAGGATTTGTGTCTGGAACAACACCTGACACCATGGTTACTGATAGCGATAGCCTTACAACCACATCCTCCCCAGAATTATATAATGACACTACTGAGGCGCCTTTCACTATCTCAAGCTCCAACAACACAACAGTGACTACCGTGAATGACACATCAGTTACAACCCAATCCACAACCCTACCAACAACCACTGCCCGGAAATATCTCTGCAACATCTCTAAATCTGACACCTACTTGATTAGAGTTGGTAAGACATAATAAAAATGAACTTTATATACCAGAAAGATGGTAAAGTCAATTTTTGAGGGCAAATGTGCAACTCAATTCATAAAGCATCTTAAGCAATAACTGGATTAGCAATCATGCAAGCATTATCGTATTTTATTTTAATATTTTAGGTTCCAAAAATAACATAGTTGCTCTGTTGTAGGGTTTCCTCCAGGGTCCACTGCTGGATATGCCAAGGCCAAAGTCAGAGAGATTCTCAAAGCAGAATATAACCGCTCTGTGGAGCTACAGGTACTTTGGACATAATGAATAGATTTGTTTTTCTCTTTTTTTGTTCATGTCTTTATTGATTTAAAGCAGTGACAGCAATTGTACATAATCTAAAAGTATTTTAAACTGTTTTACAAAACAACTTCAATTGCACATACCTTTATTATAGATGTTTTAATTAATAGCTAGATTATGAAATATTTGTACTTTAAAAAATTTATTTGTTATTCAGCAAAGTTTAATTGCAAGGCTGCAAGTTTCTAATGATGAAAAATCTAAAATAAAAATATACATTTTAATGTAAATTTGTTTAATTAAAAGAACATTATGTAGGTTTCCATGCATATATTTTAAAGCGTATTTTGGGATATAAAAATGTACATTGATGCAAAGAAAAACTAATGGAATATTGCACACACACAAAAGTATTTTTTTGCACAGTTCCTATTTATTGCATAAACTGAATTTACAACTTTAAAAAACAAAACAAGTATGGTATTTAAGTATTAGGTATTTATTGTGGGTACTTTTATTTTTCAATATCTCAAGAATTACCTATTGAAATTAACAGTGGCTTCTATTCAAGCTGAGAAAGCTGTAAAGAAATTAGAAATTAATTAGAAAATAATTTGTTTCTTTTAAGAAGTTAGAATGATATTGATAGTTTAACCTGCTTAGTCTTGGTTTGAACCACATAAACGTTAAATACGTTTTGTAATCCAGTGTTGTGTCAGTAGAACATACTGTATAGATAAAATCATCCCTTCCTGTTTTATCTCTTGGGTCCTCATGAACAAACAACACCTAATTTGGCTCAATGGGAACCAACTGGTTCTTTGTAATTCTCTGCATTTAAACAATCCTGAATCAGCCTTGACTTTCTTAAATGCACAGTGAAAGGATTTTTGATATTTCTCCATGTGCTCTAAAAGGATTTGAAATTGCTATTACAAATATGATGTACATATCCTTGACATCAAATGCTCCTTTGTGTGTTGTAGGTAGTGAAAGCTCCTCCAGACTTTGTGTTTCGTGCTGTGTCTGGTGCAGTGGTTTATACTGCTATATCAGTCATTAATGCCCTGAGAATCTCTGCTCGGACCACCAGCTCCTTTATCAGCGTGTCACCCATCAGTCCTATACCAGGTCTGCAGTACCATGTTCATACAGGTAAATGCAAAAGGAAACTTCACGTCAAAGTTCTTGAATATTCTCTCTGGTATTTATATGTTGTTGCTATATGACTATATGCATGTCTTTGGTCTTTCTGCAGTTCTTCAGTTTGTACCCAGCCATGTAGATGTGCGAATGTGTACGTTCAGTGAGCAGGCAGAGAATGGTCTGATCACAGCTTTATCTGAAGTCCGCCGACGCTCACAGGAGTCCACAAACTTCACTGTGAATGTACGTTGACTGCTTTACCAGCTTATGGTATTAAGAGTTTCAAACACCAATAACCAGACACTGAACTCTTTCAAATCCTCTTTATTACTACTTATTTTGTTTAGTTTAGCTTAAAGGTACAGGTTGAAGGACCTGCCATTAGAGGGCGCACTATCAAAACAATAGAATGATGGGATTTGTTGTCTTCTACCCAACCGCTGACAGCCATCAATCAGATGGAAAGATAAATCATGGATTTAACCCGAGTTCAATGATTTGCGCGAGTAGATTGCATACAAAGTCAATCCAAAGACGCGATCAGACTATATCTGGGATCAGACGCGTCCTCGCGCGGGTCTAGCGTGTATGCCCCATGATAGTAACCTTGTTGATCGTTATAATAGCGAGATCTGCATCTCTTTCTAGTTGAAGTTTTTCACAAAGCTACTTCCGCATTTGTCCACGACACTGTTGTCATGTGGTTTCTACGTCAGTAAAGGCGGTAACAAAGGGTAACTAACGTCATTGACAGGCGACTGCACTGCCCCGTGTCACTGTTTAGAATGGGAATTTCTCATGATTTACAAGTTGTTGAAAACATTAGAGATATTGTTAGTAATCAGCTGGACAAAATATATAACACTAGCCTAGTGGTTCTTGGATATTTTACTGCAAATATCTTACAAATTGTACCTTTAAATATACACAACATAATGTACATTATCCAAATGAGAATTACATAGTAATGTTTTTGTCCTTGAACTAGCAAGTTTCTGATTTAAGCAAGAAAGGAGCATGCTTTTAACTTCGGTTATGTGATGCGAATTCAAGGCTTGATTGCTTTCAGTGCAGTGGGATGACATCATCTCCAGTTGTTTGCTCTGATTGGATGAGGAAAACGCAAGACTGCTCAATTCAACCGTTGTCAAGGCAACAAATCTAATGGCTCTTATTCATTTCATTCACTGACGTTCAGAATGTGTATGCGCTTCTTTAATAGATCAGTGAGTTTGAATGAAGAGACTTGTGCTGATAATCCATTAGCTTTCATGGATAAAGTGTATGATTTTATGTTTTAATTTAAAAGATTTTAAACAATTTATTTAACATTTATAATTGTATTGGAGAAACTAAATTCTTTATTATTTTTATTCGTTTTAATTGGTTTATAGATACTTTTTATATATGTTTTAATAGTTCACATTTTACATTAGATGCTTGATTGATGCAGAAATATATATTGTAGAAATATATTTGATGTTACTATAATTTCTAAGTCTGTAATAAGAGTCTCTAATCACTTTAGTTTGACATAATTGTATCTTAGAGACTGAATTGTTTTGTAGATTTTAAACATCACCACGAGTTCTGTGGAAGTGGCGGCTCAGCAGCAGAAGGTTCCAGTGGAGATTACGTTTGCTGTGCGTGATATGCGCGGGTATGTGGCAGGGACAGAGGTGAGCGCCCAGCTTCGACAGCTCAGTGTGGTCGAGTACAGCTACTACCTGGGCTACCCTGTACGGCAGATCGCAGAACGTGAGTCCACACACTGATTTCTGTATAATTGCATAAATACATTGGAAAACAACTGCTATGTAGAACAGTTTAAGGTGATCATACTGGGTTTTATAACAGTGTAGTTGGTTAGACTGTGGGCACCCACCAGGATAGCCAAAGTGGTCCTTCTAGCTTTTAAACCAGCTTCAGTTACCTGGAAATCAGCTTCAGTAAGGTTTGCTGTATGCTATAATGAAAATGGAATAAGATGAGTTCATATTTGATATTTTTTCCTTCTCTGCTCTACTAGCTTTCCACTACCCAGAGCTGAACACAACCCAACTGCTTCGTTCCTCATGGGTTAGAACAGGTACTGACCCGCTGATGTTTAGTTTAACACACTTGTGTTCCAAAGTACACTATTGTTCAAAAGTTAGGGGTCTGTATTATTATGAATTTTATTTTTTTATTTTTTTAAAGAAATTATTATTTTTATTCAGCGAGGATGCATTAAACTGATCAAAAGCGACAGTAAAAAACTACAAAAAGGTTCTATTTCAAGTAAGTGTTGTTCTTTTGAACATTCCGATCATCAAAGTTTGTTCATCAATCCTAAAAAAACCAAATCTATCCCAGTTTCTGTAAAAGTATTAAGCAGCAGAACTGTTGGAATGATTTCCAGAGGATGATGCTGTAAGTTCAGCTTTGCATCACAGAAATTAATTAATTTTTAAAACGTATTAAAATAGAAAAAAGTTATTTAAATCTATAATATTATTTCACAATAGTACTGCTTCTGCTGTATTTTTAATAAAAAACTAAATGCACCTTTGGTGAGCATAAGACACTTCATTCCAAACCAAACCAACCCCAACTGCTGAACAATAGTGGAATGTTTCTACACTATCAAATATTCCAATGAATATCAAATGAGTCATTGCAATGCCATAATGTCATGTTATACATATTCCATTCAGTGTTGTTGGGAGTGTTAGATCAGCGTGTGAGTGACAAGATCTTCAAGGCTACGATTGAGAGGAGACTGGCTCAGTTGCTGGGCGATGCATTGGGTATGGGCCGTCGCTTTAGAAGAGCAACCAGTGTTGGAAACAACAGCGTGCAGGTTTGTAAATCATCCGTGTTAGGTGACCTTATATTTTCTAGCTCATTGGAGTCATTTATAGAGCCCTTCCTGTGTGCATGTCTAATGCCTCTCTGGATTCTTAATCAGTCTCTGTCTTTGTGGCGCTTCCCTACACCTGCTCTCCCTCCGCACATCATCATCATTCGGGACAAGGAGTATCCATGGCAACACCCTCCTATTCATCCCTGGCCTGCAGAGCTACTCAAAAACAACCATTTCACCCCTGTCGGCGCGTCACACTCCATCTGCAGTCTCAGATCAATTATTGAACACAGCTAGAGTGATTCTTAAACCATTAATTGCTTGTTCTGCCTACGTAGAGAAGATTTTTCCGTTTCATAGTGACCTGATTGCTGTCTGGCTGACCTTATGGTTTCTAAGTGACTTATGAAAAATGTTATGAAAGTGGTAGTGGTCTGTTGATGACTGCTAATTAACTGAGAAGGAATGTAGCTGTATTAATGATGCCCAGTGATGGCATTTCTAATTTTAGAGATGATGAATTTTAGAATATCTTGCAAGGACTCTTAAAGTGAATGTTGGATGACGGCAGTCTGCTAAGCTCGGATGTACTGTTAAGATGACATTGTGCAGTCGTCCTCTGTTTCTGTTAATGCACCCTGAGGTAGAAGCACTTTCAAAATGAGCTTTTAACATCCCTGGCCAGTGAAGGTTCACTACTCGGGGCTCTTAATGTAGGTCGAGCACAGGTGAGGTCCACACAGTGACATGCTCTTTTTCCACCCCAATAACCCTGGAGACTGGAAACATTTATTTGGCTCGTCTTTTAGACCCTCAGTGTCTCTGAAAGCCTTTTTTGGGTTTTGTCAGAAAGACATTTCATTTTTAAAAAGCTAATTGCAGCCTATTCAGAGTTCTGATTCATGTGTTTGCATGCTAGGAACAATTATGTGGAATTAAAATTTTAAAGGAATAATTTGCCCAAAAAGATAATTCAAGTCTGTTTGACTTTCTTTCTTCTGTGGAACATGAAAGGAGAATTCTGAAAAATGTCTACTCTTTTTAATTAAATGCAAGTGAAATCTAAGCTCTAAAAGCATCATAAAGGTGCTTTATGCCAGTGTTGTTTTGGTATTATTTATATAATGTTATAGTATTTGTTAATATTTTGAATTAGCTTATATATTCAGTTTTCATTAGTTTTAGTAATTTAATGTGCTTTTTTCATTCATTTTTTGCTTTTTTAGAACCATTTCCAACATGCTTTTTTTGTTTTAGTAGTTTTATTACTTAAAAATCAAAAATAACTGAATATTAAATACGTTTGAGTAATTTTTTAATATAATATTAATATTTTATTAAAATTAGACTAAAATTTAAGATGTCATTCACTGAAAATCATTCAATCATTCAATTAATTAGTTGATTCATTCTCATTGTATCATTTCAGTTTTCATTTTAACTTTAACTTGTAATATAATGTGCTTTTGTCACTTTTTCAGTACAATTTCTATTTAGCTTGATTTTTATTTTAGTTTTAGTAATTTTGGTACTTCAATAATTTTGCGTTTATTTTTTTATCTACCGGTAATATACATTTTTTATTTAAATTAACCATTTTTACTAGTTTTAATAAACAATAACACTGGTCTTCTTTTTGTGAGGAACAAGACTACAATTCAAGATTCTACTGCAAACCGTACTGTGTTCATGAGGCAATTCAGTTGATTCATTCTCGAAATGTGTCGGAATGATTATTTCATAAATTGGACTGATCCTAATCCAACATCTAATATTGTAAAATGAAAATAGTGTATCTCTATAAACACCTACACAGACTCTAAGAATGTTTTGCAATTTATAGATTTTTTTTTTTCAAACCTAGAGTAGGTCCAAATTTTAGATTTAGAATATGTCATAAATGTCTGAATAGTTGTAGTGCATGTTTTTATTATTGAATATGTTATCTCAGTGTTGTGAGTGAAGCTGTTTTTAAACAATATGTAAAAGTGTAAAAAGGACAATGCAGTGAATTGAACTGCACATCAAACTTTGTCAACAAGGCCTTTTTTTTCCACTTTGTTCAGATTGTACAGACCACTCCTCTTGTGGGCCCTGATAACCCTGTGGAGATTATCTACTTTGTGGAAGGAGCTAATGGACAGAGACTTCCCGCCGCTACCACAGCCAGCATGTTCAACAGTCTTGACGTGCAGCATGCAGCGATCATCATGGGATACCGCGTCCAGGGAATATTAGCACAGCGTGAGCATCCAGACTTTTAATTCTTTCAGTTGAAAAAGAAAGTGAACCAAGACTCTAACAATGATGAAATGATCATTTAAATAATTTTGATTGATGGTAACATAGCAGGCAGTGTTTATTTTATTATTATTATTTTATTTTTTTTGTGGTAGCATTCTTTATTTCTACTGCTCTAAACATCTAAGAGGTGAGTTCAGATAGCGTGACATCTCAAGAGAGCTCTGCCTTTTTATGTATGATTTATATGTGGCAGGCTTACAACTGCATCACCCACAGCATAAACATTAGATTCATTAGACTAAATTTAGTAGCTTCCTGTTGTATAACTTTGAATTTTAGCTCAATCCTCCACTTGCAGTGCACTAAAAAACAGGCCAACCCAAATTTAGTTACTGTTGCGGTTTAGTTGATCCAACACAATACAATGAATGGAATTGTATATTTTCATTCAACATATGCTAATAAGTTTGAGATTGTAGATATTTAACTGCGCATGCTGTTTCTTTCATATTTAGATTGCCCATATTTAATGCTAAAAGTTAATCTTTAAGAACACTAATGATTTAGTAACACTGAATACTAATATATTTTTCATTAAGACAGTAAGTTTTTTTTTTTTTCATTTTGTTTTGTTTAAATAGGGTGACCATATTTCAGTTTTCAAAAAAGAGGAAAGTGGGAGAATGATGCACCATAGTGGTGGGGGCGGGGGGTTGAGGGGGGTTAAAGTAGCCCACAAAGTAGCGCAATGACCATATCCTAAATATATAATAAAATAAAACATATACAAATTTTACAGTCACATTATGTAGTTTGACCATAAACACAGCTAAAAGGCTTCCTACCAGTGGTCATCCTTCAGAAAACTTAACATCTACCACAGTTTTATCATAGGTAGAATGCAAAATGTTTCAGTACAAGCATTTTAGTCGAATGTAATTTATGCAATGTTTCAAACCTTTAAACCACGGCAAAATCAACCCGCCTGAACATACTAAAATCAGCCCAAATCTGTGCAAAACATTTTGGCAACCCTGCATTCAAAGCAATTGAAATAGTGTACTCTGCGTATTGATTGCGGTTCCCTGATTCGCAAAAATCATATTCAATATTAGAATTTTTGCGGAAGCAAACATGGTCAGAAATTCAGTGGGATTAAGAAAACAGTCCTGTGGGTTTTAAAGGGTTAGTTCACCCCAAAATGAAAATTAAAATATATTTAAAAAGAAAAGGTTTTTAAAATTGCAATAGTCACAGATATTTATATTTCATTACCCCTGTGTATGTTCAGCTGTGGAAAAGCAGGCCTCGCCTCCCTCAGACACAGAGAAGACCAACACGTGGATAATCGTAGGGGTGGTGGTCCCTGTGGTGGTGGTGGTCATTATAATAACTATCCTGTACTGGAAACTCTGCCGCACTGACAAACTGGAATTCCAGCCAGATACCATGAGCACCGTCCAACAAAGACAGAAGGTGAGAGACTGAAAACGCTGTGTAATGATTCAAATGAAATGTATTCTGGGATCCTGAAGCATTTGTGAGATTTCTTCCTTCTTTCTAACGTAAGGTTCAACTGTAGGTCAAGTCGTCATTTTGTTTTGCTTTACTCTTATTTCTGCTGATGTGTCAGTGATATTCCTAATCAGTCAATGGGCTCCCGTGAGTCTGAGCTGCTTATCTCGTCTCTCACTGAGTGATTTAAATGACTCTGTAGCCAGATGCAAGGCAGCTTTGAAAGATCAGAATTGGATATTAGTTGGCCATCCACTACTCTACCTATTTCAACTCTCAGTTGTTCTTGGCATTGAAAAGACTGATTCATTTATCAAATGAGTTCGTTTAGACAGTTTATTTCAATGATGCGATTCAGTCATCCGTTGAGTCATGAGTCCAACCGTTCCCAGAAGTCGCTGCGTCATCATTGTAGTGAAATAAATGTTTATCTGTTCTAATGTTTATCTCGAATTTACCCAGTGTTTGTATGGGTTGTGTCTAGGCATGAGCTAAACTACATATTTTTAAAATTGACCAATGAGTCAGTTTTCTGAAAGACTCGTCAGTTTCAAGAAAGTGTATTAAGAGTTGAAAAGATGTTATGCAATGGCCCACATTTTTATACTTTCAAATTGTATACTTGTTAGATAACTAGCCAACCATTTTTCTTATATATGCTGTATTATTCTTATTTTTGATTATTTACTTTAAATTATTCACATTTTAACTAAATTATATATATTTCAAGCTCACCAGAAATATTAGTTCTGTTATCATTTACTCACCCTCAAGTTGTTCCTAACCTGTATGAGTTTCTTTCTTTCTATTAATTGCTTTCTTCTGTTAAACACAAAATATAAATAAGATATTTTTTTAATAATCTTGGTATCCAAAAAGTTGGATGGTAGCCATTGACTTCCATAGTAGGGAAAATTACTATTGAAGTCAGTGGCAACTGGCATCTGGTTACCAACCTTCTTACAAATATCTTTATATTTTGTGTTTAACAGAAGAAAGCAGTTCATACTGGTTAGGAACAACTTTGGGGTGAGTAAATGATGACAGAATTTTTATTTTTGAGTGAACTATCCCTTAAGTTGATTTCATCCTATTGAATCATCTTGAAAGCACCACTTCAGCTTTACACTGCCCTGCTCTTATAATGAAAGTCTTGCTAGTGCTGTTGTCACTACTATAACTAGACCTGTCATGCATGAGCACATTCACTTGCGGAGGCCCAGCAGTAATGAAGTCAACTGCTGAGCTTGCTGATGGGTTAATGCTCAGTAGTGATCTTCTTATCCAGAGCAGTGCCTGCTGGTCCTCTCAGTCTGAGCATCTTGATTTAACTTCACTCGTACGAGGAGCACAGTCATTACACACATCATATGTGCCCTTACTAGCACACTCACAATCCTCAAGAATTACCTCCACTCTCATCTACATTCTCGACAAGGTCCTATCTTGGTACTTTAGTGAGGTTCTCTGGTTTAATCAGTTTACATTGTTAAATGGCCTGCTTCTCATGCTCTTACTTCAATCCGTATTTCATGGATTTGACACATAAAGGAAAAGATGCTTAAAAAATACTTATTCTCCAAATTCTGTCTTCATTTACTTAACCTCAAGTCGTTTCTTACTTGAGTTTCTTTCAAGCCTTTCTTTCTTCTGTGGAACACAAAAGAACAGAATGTTTCCAAAATCCAGTATGGTTATAAGGCATCGTGACTAAAAAAGTTCATTGTTAATGCCTGGCTTAACTAATGGTAACTCTACTGTAATTGAATATTTCATTTGTCTCAGTTTTGAAGTTAGAATTCATCATCTATTGGCTGTTAAGGAAATGATGTAGAAAAAAAAAATTAAATAAGCTTTGCAGTTGCCAGATTATATTTTTAGTCGCTTTGGATAGAAGCATCTGCTAAATGAGTAATTGTGAATATAAATGAACAGATTGTCTTCTGTTACACTGAGTTGTTCTATGCTACTTCCGTGACAATATCACTCACATCTCTAGTTTTTCCACCTGTTTTGCTGTTTGTGCTCCTGTAAACACATTGGAGCCAATTTAGAGCTTCTCTCTCTTTTTCTCTCTATGTCACATCTTAACACTCGCTCTCTCATGATTGTTTAGTCCACCTCCTCATTACAGAAATCCAAACCAGTAATCCAGAGGTCAATGACTCCTGTCAAGAGCAAAGAGCTTTTAGATAGTAGTGATGAGGAAGAAGAGGAGGAGGAGGAGGAGGAGGAAGAGGAGGAGGAGGATGAAGAAGAAGAGGAGGAAGAAGAAGAAGAAGAGGAGGAGGAAGATGATGAAGAGGAAGAGAGGAGAGAGAAGAAGGTAGAGGCTGGTAGAGGAGATGTAGTGTACAGTAGACTGTAGAATAGTCTTCCAGTTGGTCCCCACACAGGAAGTACAAGATTCCTCTTCCTCTTTGACCTTCAAAGGAGTGCCGTCCCAGTACCAGTCACTGTCAACCTCATCTGTATTTACACCATTTGGTAGTTCTCTGTGGACCCTGTTGATCTGAGAATATAGCCTGAATTGCACACAAGTGACTCTTGAGCTGGTTCTTTTAAACAAATTGACTCACATTAATTGATTCAGAAAGATTCAATACCAATTCATCTGTTTGAAATGATTGGCTCACTCTCTGAATCAGTCGGAGGGGTTACTGAATCAGCATCTTCAGCATCCTACTGAAAATAAACTAGAATTTTACTGTGTTATGTTGTACAAATATAGTATGCTAGAATATGAAGTGCCATTCAAAAGTTTGGGGTTGGCAAAGTTTTTGAATCTTTTGAAAAAAGTCACCAAAAGCCGCAGTTTTTTGTTACCGTAAGAACAGAAATATTGTCAAATATTATTACAATTTAAAATAACAGTTTTCTATTTAATTAAGTTTTGCTTAATTTATGCATTTATTTTTAGAATGTATCCTTTTTTTCGGAATTATATGCTGTTTTAATGAACAGCATCTCATTTACATAAAATTGTAATTGTAACTTATTAGCTCAACTAAGTATTTAAAAAAACTTGCTGACTCCAAACTTTTGAACAGAATTGTTTGCTGCCTCCTCAAGTATGAAAAATCATTGTATTCCTTATGATTCCCACCCCTAAATGTATGGAAGGAATTTTCTGCCAAATTTAAATAAATAAATGAAATGATTAAAATTAAAATTAAAACCAGATTAACTATTTCATTACAGAAAACTGTACGCAAAATATGTGACAAAATTGAGAATAAAATTAAATGATTTCATTTTCACAGTGAAATCCCTGTCAAATTGAAAAATAAAATGCAATTGGTGATTTCACATTTCATTTTCAATACAGTCTCGAGGCAAGACTGCCAATATTAAAATGAAAAGCCAAACGTGAAAAAGAAACTACACATACAGTTTTTACAAAGCTCTTTATTAACGCTCACGCAATAATAGTGACACAATTCAAATTGAAATGTCAATTTTACTTGTCATTTTAATTCCTCTTTTATTTCTCTGTTTTCATTTTCGTTTTCATTTTCAAAGACAACCTGCATGCAAATTATATGTTAATGAGTGGGTGTGGCTTATTCTAGTAACGGCGCTAGAGACAGTCGTCGAAGTCTCGTGTGCATGAGTTGAATGGTGGTTGAAACAATGTGTGAAACGACATTAAAATGTGAATATATTGTAATCGAGACATGGCGAATCTGTTAGTGAGCTTTTGCGGGAAGCTGCTGCAGCATTAGAACGTGGAAGAAACAACCAGCCTGACCAGCATGCGTCAAACCCTCGACCCACTGCAGTTCCTCGGCCTGAGCCTCCACGAGACTCCCCGGAAAATCTGCTGTCTGCTGAGTTTGTGACGGCTGCAAAATGTCCAAGTGTATCCAAGATAGATTCAACTCGTAGCAAAATGAAGTCATTATCATCCGAAATGTTTGCTAGCTGGTTTAATTCTGCTGCTATACTGGCCATAACCGCCATTATAGCTCCTCCACGTAACAACGTAATTGAGCCACACCCACTTATTAACATATAATTTGCATGCAGGTTGTCTTTGAAAATGAAAATGAAAATGAAAACAGTGAAATAAAAGAGGAATTAAAATGACAAGTAAAATTTACATTTCAATTTGAATTGTGTCACTATTATTGCGTGAGCGTTAATAAAGAGCTTTGTAAAAACTGTATGTGTAGTTTCTTTTTCACGTTTGGCTTTTCATTTTAATATTGGCAGTCTTGCCTTGAGACTGTATTGAAAATGAAATGTGAAATCACCAATTGCATTTTATTTTTCAATTTGACAGGTATGTCACCGTGAAAATGAAATCATTTAATTTCATTCTCAATTTTGTCACATATTTTGCGTACAGTTTTCTGTAATGAAATCGTTAATCTGGTTTTAATTTTAATTTTAATCATTTCATTTATTTATTTAAATTTGGCAGAAAATGCCTTCCATATAAATGTGTTTGTTAGTAGTACAATCAAAAATAGTGTTGTGTGAATATACAGTAGTTGATGTCAACATGTCAGTCTTGATGGGAACACAAGCAACTTTTTATTATCGCCCTCATCCAAATCAGAAACCTGTCAGAAGCATAAAGAAAAAAGAAAGTATTGAGGAGGAAGTAGAAGAGGAGGAGGAGGAAGAAGAAGAAGAGGAGGAGGAGGAGGAGAAAGAAGAAAAGGCCCAAGAAAAACCAAAGAAAACTATAAAGAAGCCATATAGTATAAGGAAGCCGGAGGTATCTGTACAGTACAGTGTCGATGGGAGTGCTATGACGTAGTGACGTGTTTTCTAGAATGCAGCAGTTAATCCTAGAAACAGTATTTCTTTTTCTGATAATCTTCCTTTGTGACAATGATAACCAGCAATTGGGACAGAAAACATGTTATCTCAACAACAGATGCATGCATTTTAATGTGTCGATAATAACCTAACCTCTGTCTCTGGCCATTTGGTCTAAGCCTGTACAGCTTCAGCTGTATTGTGGCCTAGATTTGGTTACAGCAGCAATAGAGGCAAACAGAAAGAAGATAAGAGTTTTCTTTATCACAAACAGAATTAGTCTAAACCGCTTCATTTGCATTTGAAAGGGAATGCGATGGGAAACAGAGAAATAGAAGTATTCCCAGAAGATGAGCATATTTCAGTGAATCCATCTCTGTTGTGCTGCTACACATACAGCACGACACAAAAGAACCCAGCTTATGTATTTTTCATACATTTCTGTGTTTTCTGGCAATATATGAAACATAGAATTAAATCTGATCCACTGTGACCCTGTGCACAGTTACTTTGATCTGGAAAATTCTAAAACAAACAACGGTGATTCATCAGCATTGAAGAAATCGTTCACCCAAAAATGAAAATCCTGTCATCATTTACTGACCCTCAAGTCTATATTATTTTTGTTTTCTTGTGAACACATGTCCAGGCTTTTTTTCATATGATGAACATGGACAGTTGCTTTTCTAAAGAGGCCCATATGATTTGGGAACAAGCCTTCTGATGTCTTTGTGTGATGAACAGAAATTATGCATTATTAATTTTCCCCTGCTTTGGTATTTTTACTGTTGCTACTAGATAACTGAATCAGGATGAATGACTGAGCTTTGAATCTGAGTCAACCAATTCATTGGAAAGATTCAACTCAAATCCGAATCTGAATCATTACTTCTCTCGTGAATGCTCCAAGAAGAGCAATGTCAGGATTTTGACTTGATTTTTAGTCTGGGTTCAAACGAGTAGGAACATAGAGCTTGAGTTTTTGGATTCGTTTTGATCCAGTCCTCATTCACTTTTATTACATTGAAAAAAGTGTCTAGAATATTCTTCAAAAAATTCAGGTTTAATATTAAGGTTGGTAAACAATGATTTATTTGGAATCATTTTCATTTTGGGTGGACTGTACCTTTAAATCTCCTTCTTCAAAACTTTTTTTTTTTTGGTGGCTGCTGGTCGTTGAAAAACGCCAGTGTGAATTAGCTTTCTCTGCTATTGTTTTTGTTCGCTTCATTAAATCTTTCAGAGTGCTGCAGACCGACAGGCTATTACAGCCCGTCTAGCTGGTCTGGCTTGCGGTCTGTCTGCTGACCTCGAATCAAGTGCATCCATTTTGAATGCTCCGTCTTCTCATTGTCTCTTTGAGAGCCAATTACTGTCCTCTTGCTCAAATTATTCTTTTGACAATCTATGGATTATCGAATTTCATATTCTATCTCCATGCCTCGTGTACATGCGCTTTGACATTGACATTTACTCGATGGCTGGGCCGAAGCCTGACCTGATTCGGTCTAGTGTTTGTGAGCAGTTTTAAATAAACATTTAGTTGTTTAACTTTCATCCCTCACTCCCCTTTGCAATCCCTCCATTTCCTTCACAAACATCCTTCTGCATTCATTTTGATTCTCCTAATGAACATTTTCCTCTCTCTGGGGTGGGGGTCTTTTTAGCTGCAGACACCCAGCGTGAAGGGTTTCGACTTTGCCAAGCTGCACATGGGCCAGCACAGTAAGGATGATCTCATGGTCATTCAGGAGCCGTTGCCACTTCCTGTGGCCGCCAAGGACCAAAGCCCAGCTGAGAACGCAGAGGTGCCCACACCAAAGTCCAAAGCTTCCCGCAATGGCCAGCGACGCAGGGGCCAGTAAGTCTGATAAATGCTTTTTTTGATATTCAGGAGCTAACATTTTACACATAATTGAGTTTTTGGTAACACTTTACAATTAGGCTCTATTTGGTTACATCATTAGTTGACTACATTAGTTATATCTACAACATTTTTCATTTGTTTTACTAATAAAATTTTTAAATCAAAGGTTAGTTAATGAACAATAGACATCTACAGCATTTATTAATCTTTTTTTATTTCATTTATTTTCCTAATGCATAATTACATGAGTAAACAAGAACAAACAAATCGTTTACATTTACCTACTATATTTAACTATTTTCAGGCACTGCGTAATATCACTGCGTCTGCTGCACCAATGATACGACAGCAAAGTTCCTTGATTATTACGCCGGAATGAGAGTATAGTTCCTAGACATATTGGCCTAGAAAATCACAACTTTCCATTTTCCGTCGGTCTTAGTACACGATGTGACTACAGAGGAGTCAAGTTTTAAATAGGGAAAATATAGGAACTCTTTGGTCATTTTTGAGCGAGATGCTAACGGTCAGATTCAATGATCTATGCTAAGCTAAGCTAAACCCGGAGATCGGCTGAATGGATTCAAAAACTGTATTGTTTTAAAACTCAACTGTTTAACTCTAGGGGAGTTAAAAAATTAGCCTATTTTCAAAAAAAAAAAGTGTAGTGTTCCTTTAAATCAGTGCTCTAAGATTAAGTATTGCTCATTGTTAGTTTGTGTTAACTAATAAATATCCTAAATGGGGCATTGCGGTAAATTTGACCTGTTTTTGAACCACAGTCTAGTATAAAAAGAAATCCACTTACAATAGCAAACGGGTTCCGTTTTGCATTGTGCTGCAGTAACCTCATATTAAAATAACTTGTTAATTTATTTAAAGGCAAGAATGTAGCTAAGAGTGAGTCGACTGCTGATCAATAGAAAGCTTTTTAAAAGGATTACATCTCACACTCTAATCAATGAAATTACCACAGATCTCATGTCTTGCAAACATTACGAGAACATGAAACCTTGTTACAAATAGACAGAAGTTATGTCATTATTTTACATTCCTTACTGCTTAAATGAAATAAATGCATATTTCTCGAACTATATTTAGAGTTAATAAATATAAAATAAAACGAATACATAAATTACTGCTTAAATGGAATAAATCCATATTTCTGGACTGTATTTAAAGTAAATAAAACTAAAATAAATAAATACAAAAATTCTCATTGTTGTGTCCGTGCATTGGTAACACATACTAACTAGTCTAAGCTTAAATAACCAGTCAGAGATGAATAAATTCCTAGTTATTAAGACAGTAAGTTAAAAAGCTGTGGACTAAAAGGGCAGCGAATAGGTAATGGACTCATGACCATGTCATGAACCTTTGTGTGGACGCTTTAGATCTGAAAGTGCTCTTTAGAAGCATGACAGGATTAGGTCATCACCCTCTTGCATTTACCCTGGAGACACATGCCTCATCAAAACTGGATGAAGGGTAAATATCATTGGCTGTCAAGATGAAGATGTCAGGAGTTTGCTCATGTTTGTCATGAATTAGATCAAAGGAAAATGTAAGGTCAAAAGGAGCATAAATGTACATTTCATGTGTATTAGTTGTGTTCATAGTTTTTAAATTAAAAATTAAATTTAAATTTATGCATTTAGCAGACGCTTTTATCCAAAGCGACTTACAGTGCATTCAGGCTATCAATTTTTACCTATCAATGTTTTTCCACATTGTTTTGAAACGTGATAGATGTGTGTCTTAGATGTCATCAAATGCACATTTTGTTGACAGTTTGGATGGAATAAGGGAAAAAGCATTGTGTTTCCATAGCATGCTTTAGAAGTAAAAGATTTTATGTTGTGTATTTTGCTTAGGATTTCTCCATCAGAGGGCGACTCCATTGGCAGTGACCCACCCAGCGACAGAGGATCACCCGAGGAGGGCATAAAAACCTCTGGTCTGCCGACCGATCCTAAGCAACCACGTAAAATAGCTGCAAATGGACTAAACGGTAAGTTTGCACACATTTTGATTAATATTGATGTATTGCATTTTTTTTCTCATGCTATTGAATTGCAGAGAGATTGAATCTGGCCCCACGTATTTGACAGTTGCAATAGTGACCTGCCTAATTGTGATATGATCAATCCTGACATGTATCACAGTATGCATGACATCATCAAGCTGCAAATTTACCCCATGGAGGACTGGGAGTGCTACAAATAATAAATCAATTTATTAGTTAATAATAATAATGTAAATATAATTTGCATGAGGTAGTCATTTAGAATTTTTAAGTTAAATTAAAAAAAAAAAATGTTTAAAATAATGTAATTGTTAATTCATATTTTTGTTAATTAAAATAAATATGAAGTAAAATTAAACAGAATTATTAGATGAAAAAAATTAGAAGTGTTGCTTTGGCAACAAATTAAAATAAGTTGAAGTACTAACATGAAAATTTTTATAAATTAATAAAATAAATTCATATAAATATTTTAACAATTAATTACAGTAGCAAAAGCATAT
Source organism: Carassius carassius (assembly GCF_963082965.1). Classification (NCBI taxonomy): domain Eukaryota; kingdom Metazoa; phylum Chordata; class Actinopteri; order Cypriniformes; family Cyprinidae; genus Carassius; species Carassius carassius. The sequence continues at coordinate 25,960,686 of NC_081777.1, forward strand.
AACAAATTACTAAAGCATAATGTTATAATATATTAATAATACTGAAATTACATTGCAAAAAAATAAATATGTAACTTATGTTTAATAACTAAAATGCTTTTCTTAATCCAGTTTCTTTTTAATTAACAAAATGTATTTGGACAGTTCACATGAGGGGCCAACCAATGCAATTTTGACAATGTTAAGACACACCACTTTTGTTTAGTTTTTAGCTCGTTGACCGCCAAGAAAGGCAAATGATTCCTTGGTTTTATTAAGCGGCAGTCTACGTTTTACATAATAGCCCGTGGAAGAAGAACATGTGATGTGAGATGTACAGAGAGGAAGAAGTAATAAAACCTGTGTCTTTCAGCTGAAGATTTGTGGCTCTTCCTCTTGATTTCCTCTCCAGTCAGCCCAGCCTCATTCATCCTGCCTCCTTTGTGAAGAATGACTAACACTCGTCTTTACTCTTGACTGCTTGGGATTTTTTTTTTTTTGCTCTCTTTGCCTTTATCTCTCTCTCTGTGTGTTCCTCTCTTGTCAAACAGTGCCTGTGGCGATGACCCTCTCTCAATACTCATTTCTGCTTTAACAAACTAAATAGGCTACAGTCTTGACTAGCCAAAAAATGAAAGGGTTTCAGTCATAGCACCTCATATTCTCTCCCTGTCTAATGGCTGTTCCCTTTTAACGCCCTTCCCTTACGAAAATCCTTTTCATCCTCCTCTTCTCATGATTACGTTCCAGTGATAACCGTTTTCCGAGATCAAATCCTTTCTCACCCAGCATTCCACTCAAACATGCTTTTACATACAACTTATGCTATATTCCATCTCAATAAATCACATCAGCCATCATTTAACATTTCTCTCTCTCTTTTACACTCCGTCCATCCGCTCATCCATGTGTTACTGGCTCACAGGGAAGAATAGAATTGGTAAGAGTGGTGCTGATTTGTACAGTAGCATTAGATTTCATAGTTCTTATTTTTCTTGTTCATATTTTTTTTAACATCATCCTGCTGCATTAAAAAAAATAAAAAAATAAAGCAATGTATCATCCAGCTCTTCACACATTTGATTTAAAATGAGTGTCTTTAGAATCAGTAAGACGCTGCCCCCATCTGGTGTGAAATGATATTTGAAAGATGAGATTCTGATTTTTGACATGCTTGCTTTGTTGGGTGTCAGCACATAAGAGGCAGGCTTTATTTTAATAGGTTAGAACATATGAGATATGTTTATGAATTGTCAATGACAGCGTCATGTATGAATTTCATTGCATTATTAAAAAAAAATACTTTAATGAATAAAGATTGATAATAATGAATAAATGGCAATTATTTTAAGGATGAATGGCACAGTAAAAAAAAAAAATTATTTCAGGAAAATTTTTTTTTTTTTTTTTTTTTTGTCTGTGCAATGAAATTTATACAATTGATTATTTTCCGATTATTTTGGGGGCCATTATACACAGTAATTTAACAAATTACACTCATAAACAATAGAAATACAATGATACTGTATAATGTAAGTCACTTATGCTCCCCAAGGCAGTAATAAATTTATTTATTAATACTTTAAAATGTAATTTATTTCTGTGATGCAAAGCTGAATATTCAGCATCATTTCTCCAGTCTTCAGTGTCACATGATTTTTCAGAAATCATTCTAATATGCTGACTTAGTGCTCAGTTGGTTTTTAATATTGAAAATAATTATGTTATTGTGGAAACCATAATCCAGAATTGATTTGAAATGGAAATCTTTTGTAACATTATTAATGTCTCTTTTAATTAATTAAATGCATCCCTGCTTAATAGAAGTATTAAAGTGTTTTTTTTTTTTAAATGACTGACCCCAAACTTCTGAACAGTCATTTGCCCCTGTGAAGTCTGACACTTTCTCATATTCCTTATAGGTCCACCCCCAATGAATGGCATGGATGAGCCTTTATCTTCAGCTTCCATTTTTGAGCATGTGGACCGAATGTCCCGCCCGACGGATGGCCCTAAACGCCCCCCTAATAGAATCCAGCTCATTGCCATGCAGCCGATGCCAGCCCTGCCCTTACCCAGCCCTACAGCCAATGACAGAGCAGCAGAGAACGCCAAGCTTAACAAAGAGGTATCCTACACAACCCATACTTCTCACCCCAATGCATTTCATATGGCTTCTCCTTAGGGACCCATTTCAAACTTCAAGGTCACAGCGTCTAAAAGCCCCATCACCAATAATCAATATGTGCTTCTCATTGACTGCAAGATCATTGACTGTTCTTTGTCCTCCAGATCCAGGTGGCTTTAAGGCACAAGTCTGAAATTGAGCACCATCGCAATAAGATCCGCCTGAGGGCCAAAAGGAAAGGCCATTATGACTTTCCTGCTATGGATGATCTCATTGATGGTATTGGCGACCCCAAAGAACAGGATCAAATCTACCAGAAGGCCCAGATGCAGATTGACAAGATACTTGATCCAGATATCCACATGCCCTCACTGTACACCGAGCCCAAGAAAAGGTAAAAAGGGCCTTCAACCGATAATCAGGCCAGTTCTCACCAAATCTGAATTTTCTACACAAAGTCATGCCCGAATGCAAAAAATGTATCTCTATGAACTCTTCATTACCATACTGGAAACAAAGCTATACTTGGAAACTATCATTTGAATATTTAAAGGCCAAATGTTCACTCAAAAGTGTTTGTGTGTGATTTGCTGCAACAGAGGGAAGCGTTCTCCTAAACAGAGAAGGAAACAGCAGCTGAACGGTGATCTGACAGATAGACTCATAATGACAGACAGTGATGGGACATACAGGAAATACCCAGGAGTCAATAACATTGCATATGTGGTCAGTATTTCTCTGTGCTGCACTGTTTCTCTGCATGTGTGACTGCGTGTGTAATCAACTCCACACAGTTTATTTCCATTCTTTCCATATATTTGTAATTCAAAACATTTTGTAATCAGCTCCATGTGGTGAAATAGCGATGCTAATTTCCTAAATTTTTGTTTGATATAATTTATCATATTTGAAGGTTTAATTACACTACCGCTATAAAGTTTGGGGTCAGGTTTTTAAGAATTTAATACTTTTATTCAGCATAGATGCTTTAAATTGTTCAAAAGTGACTGTAAAGATTGTTAAAACAATGACAGTTTGATTGCTGACTGTAAAGATTTATGTTAGAAAAATGCTTTTTAAATTTATATTCATCAAATACCCTTAAAAAATGTATAACAGTTTCCACAGTGTTTTTCAACATTGATAATAATAATAAATGTTTCTTCAGTAATCGTAATGTTTTTGTGATTTACTTGTATAGCCTTATTGAGAATAAATAACTGTTTTTCTTTGCAGTCGGACCCAGACCAGGGTGCCGAGCATCATAGTCTGTCCCAGACGGATGATGTGTTCCATGGTCCGATTTCTCCTCCTCCACCACCCCCATACCTGCCCCCTCAGCCGTCTATAGAGGAGGCCCGGCAGCAAATGCACTCTCTTCTGGACGATGCCTTTGCCCTGGTTTCTCCTTCATCTCAGGGAAGCACAGCTGGCATCACTCTGCCTGGTGTCGGGCTTAACCCTGGACCCCCACCTGCCTCCAGCCCACCATCCCGTGGACCGCGGCCCTGGGGCCCAGGATACCTGCCCTTGAATCCTTACACAGGGGTAAGAACAATCTGCTGTGCTTGGGTATAGATATTTGAACAAATTGTTAATGCTAAGCCTCTGGCTCACATTGTGAATGGTGCCTCAAATTGTGCGGTTTGTTAAGGAGCTATGCCATTATTACTTTTATAAGCGAATAGATGTATGATTTTCCAGAACACATCCTGTCTTGAAAGCCCACTAGATGATTCACATTCATGTGATTAAAAAGCACATGATGAAATCTGATGTATCACCGTTTTCTTTATACAGTCCAGTACTTAAATGATTTCCCCTTGTCTAAACCTGGGGTTAAACTAGACGTCACGCTCCATTCACTTCCATTCAGATCGGAGACACATGCATATGTGAAGAAGCTTCGTCTTCCCGATTGCATACCAAAAATTTAGTGAGCACTGACCTGCAAATTTGCTTTTGTTTCTAAATGAAATCAATTAATACATTTGAAATAATTTATTTTGGGACAACAGCATTGTAATGTACATTATGAACAGTACTTTTGCTGAATCAGGGTTTTTATAAAGGTGTTATTCAATTATCTGTGTTTAAATTAAAGTAAGTGTAGGATATAGCCATATAGGACAGCAAAGGTAATCTAAAAAAAATCTAAAAATACGGTTAATGAGCATTTACAATTAAATATCCAGTATCATTACAAAAATCTCTGATATCACAACCACAAGCATATCAACATATGACCATACGTATTTACATATTAACATTTAAGCAGATGCAGTGACTAAGTGCATTTGTGATTTCTGGTTATAGTGGTTTGATTCAATCAGCTAATTTGTTGATTTCATTATGAATGTGTCGATGTGTGTTAAACCATACTAGAGTGATTTAAAGCAAACTGGATGCACATCAGAAGAACACAGAGTTGGGCTTTTCCACGGATTGAGAATAAACTACCCAGAATGGAAGCCTCATCTGTCAACACTGTGTCCTGAATGATGGATTTCCGTCATATTGAAGCTTTTTCATGGAAGGGAAAAAAGGGGATTGAAAAGGCCAAAATATGAGCTGTCTAATAACTCAAAGGTTGATTTAAGAGTCAATATGGAGCAGGGAATGGTATGCTGTCCTAAAGAGGGCATTTCCAGCCAAAGCTTTTCTGTTTTCTGGGTCACAGGATTTATTTAGGCTGATAGATAGAGAAGCTTCGTTTGAGGTGGCACATACAGCTGCTAATGTGTTTCAGACTTAGCAGTGTATTAAAATAAGCCTTTATGCATTAAAGTGCAGTACATGTGCCAAGAATTATCAACATGTTTAAAGCTCAACGACAACATGTTTGTGTGTGTTCTTTCAGAGATATGCTGAATTAGGTCTGCCACCTTCCAGTGCGCAAGGTTTATTACATCGGTGAGTACATCGAGTCTGATCAGGAAGGTTTGTGTGATCTTTGGGAACTGTGAGTGACGCTGCCAATCACATTAAAGCCTTCACTTGTACTGTTTTTAGCTTTAATGGATGTAATGTGAGAAATCAAGTACAATGTGGTTTGCTAATAGCTGGGCTCTGATGTCTTTGTATCTCTCCAGACAGGGTTTAGGGTCCAGCTACATCCCGTCAGGAGAGGCCCTTCCTGTTGAACAGCAGCAGCCGGAGTCACTTTACACTGGTCGAGGGGGACACACAGATGAACTGCCCTCCTCTGCCAGGCCACGGCCTGTAGGTGGGACTACAGGTAAGAGCATAAAGGCTTTACTAGAAATTCAGTGCTGTTATCAAATGTGTGAGTTTCGTTATATGTCGCAATATAAAGTATACTGCAATATCAAGTATACTTCATGAAATGTACATGTCGGTTCACAGGTGCCCAGCTACATCATTTAAACCACGTTGGCCTGACAGGTCGTGTTGGTGACAGCCGGCAGCCCGGTGGGTTAAACTGGAGCCCGTATCATGAGGACGACAACAAGCTCGCTACCAACAGAGAGCCTGTAAGTCTGAAATACTCTCCTACTTAGATTTTAAGGGAACAAATCATTTTTTTAAATGGTGTTTAGACTCATATTATGAACATGAAGCTCTATCCTTAGTCCATGTAGAATATTTGTAGAAGTTACGCAAATTGTGAACATTTAAAAATTGAAATTTTATCACTTATTTCACAGCTACTTACAAATATAAATATATAATGTAATTGTGATATAATTTAACTACCCATATACCGTTTCTTCTCCAGGGATTCCTAATTTTTTTGTTAGCCCCCTTTGACCTAAAATATTTTCTTGAAGTACCTCCTCAGATTTTAAGTTAATATTTTAATATATATATATATAGTATTTGAACTTTTTAGCAAGTAATTTATTTAGATTTTTTTATTTTATTTTTATTAATTATCAGCTTCCAATCAATTCACGAACCCCCTTCACTGTATACGATCTATCAAATATAAATGTCCATCACAACATCCACATAGGAAAAAAAAGTATAATAAAATGGAATTTGGAATTTGAATTCAAATTAATGGCTTTTATCTGTTATTAGACTGAAAATAAAGTTAAACATCTCTGATAAAGATGAATGTAACATAAAACTATAACGATCAAAGAATTATAAAACACAAAGCTGAAAAAAATATCATGCATGACCTTTTTGGTCAAATACAAATCTTGACAAACATTATAAACAGGCTTTGGAAAAAAAATAAGGTGCTACATAAAGAAGTGTAGAAAATGTCCTCTCTAAATTCTATTCACACTCTTTTCTGCCTCAGTAAGAGGCATTTTCTACCCTTTACTTTACGAGTCTTTTAAACTCCTTATACTTAAAAAAAAATCCTTTAAAAAATCCTTCCTTCCTTCCTTCCTTCATTTTTGTTTAGGTTCTTGGCTCTCTTGACTACACCTCCATCTCTGTATTCCAGACCTCCAGGAATTGCCTGAAGGAGCCATCTGCTGCTCCTGCCCACCTGGACACTCTCGGCCTGGGCTACGCTCCCTCTGCTCCCCTGGAGGAGCCTTCCCCTCCCAACCACTCTTCGGCCTCGCTCATCAAAGCCATCCGAGAGGAACTGATGCGCCTCTCCCAGAAACAGGCTGCGGTACCCAGCTATCACAGCTGAGACCTGCCCCCTCCAGCTCCATCAGGCAGAAACTGCACTACACTACACTGTACTTCCCATGGAAGTGGCTTTTTTGAGAGTACGATGACTGTAGTCATGTAGCCTCTGCTGCTGTCTGGTGGCAGAGAGCAGTAGGACTGGAAGAGTAGACAATTATCCTTTATTCCCATGTTCCTGTTCGGTTTTCCCTCACTGTTCAAAACATAAGCAGCATCCTGAGACTGAAGAACAATGTTTTTTTACCTTCTTTACAGACGACTATATAATTTGGTAGCAACTGCTCTATACAGACCGGGATAACAAAGCTAAACACATTCCCGTGGTCTTCTATTAGAAGTGTGTGTGTGTGTTTTTCACATTGTGTTGTTTTTTTGCTGTGTACACTGCCTTCACAATTTAATCATTTTATACCTTGCACTGGCTCTTGTAGACTCTCATCACTGAAAGCTGAACTGCTTTTGATACCTTAAATTAATCTCTATGATCTATAAAAAGTTTTTTAGTTTTTTTTAGTTTTCTCAGTGCATCAGCTTCCCGTTTATACATGGTTCTGATTCTTTTATCTCTGTAGGTCATCTGTACATTTTGTTTAACTGAAGAAGTTTTAGAATTTCTGCAGTAGAGTTCCACTTCACTAAAAGCAAAAAGTGCACACTTTGTCTTTTAAATCCGTCAGGAATGCCTTGCCCCATTGTAAGTGCATTAGTGTGAACATGTTTTTGGATGAGTCAAAATCATTGTCTGTGCTAATCAACAGTATGTGCATATAGAGCTTAACTTATTTTGATCCCAGAACATTCCTTAAACTGTTGTCCATTTGTTCATTTTTAATCCATCTATTTCTCAGAAACAGAAATTGGGATAATTCAGTTCTGCATAAGTCAGTACTTTCAGTATTACCACTGTATAAATGGTATTTGCAGTTTGAATTATTTAAACTCAAACTATTGATTAAGTTCAGGCTTGTTGCCCAACTGCATTTTCATCATTTCATAGCAGAAAGTGTTTTTTATTATAATAATTATTATTCCAGGATGCACTATTGCTCATTAAACTGCTGTTGATTAAATGGGTGCAGTATATTCCTCTGTCCTCATGCTTTTGATGTGTTAGAAAAGCATAAATCTGTAGTGTTAGACTCACTAAAACACTGATCCCTTGGCTAGTTGTACTTTATTTCATGCTGAAATTGTGTTCTTGCCTTTTGTGCTAAAATGATTTTTGTGTTCATGTTGCAAACAGGAGCATCATTTGCTCTAAGAAAAAAGGACACTTCTGTTGAGGACACTTCACTTGATCTGCCCTTGTTCATTTGTTGGAATGAGTTTTTTTTATTTTGATTTTAACTTTGTCTCATTGGAACTACCTTGACTTGTAGTTAAAAATCTGCTGACTCTTTATTTAAGTGACAATTAAAAATGATTACCATATGGGTGACTGTTGTTTGCTTTATCAAAATTTACTAACTTACAGATAGCCTACTGAGTGCTGAAAATGTAAAAAAAAAAAAAAAAAACATTCCAGTATCTCAAAAGATTCGAATATTTAGATTTGAGTTTCATTAAAGGACCATGCATACAGAACAAATTCCGGGTTATCACTTGTTCTTACATTTTTCCCTAAAAATGAGTCACATACTTTATTTTACATTTACAGGATAAAACCAATAGATGGCGCCAAATGCTTGTTAGTTTATACCCATTTACTTCTCTTGTATGGAGAGGGAGAGAGAGAAAATATTTCTTACATTGTCTTTTATGTTTGGAAGAGAAAATATATATATATATATATATATTTGGAATTGCATGAAGATTAAATTATGACGGTTTACATTTGTGGGGGACTATTAATAAAGTCCTTATTATGAAATATGTTAGGAAATACTATTTTATCCATAGAAAATAGGCTAATTGCAACCCATGCATATTTTTTTATTAATTTTTTATTATTTTGTTAATTTTTTAGATAAAGACTGCATATGCAACATTATGAACTGCAGTATTTAGAATGTCAAATTGTGTCCATGGACTAATAATAACTAGCCACGGAACAACTAGATCGTATAATCAAATTAACCAAAATAACTCCAGGCTTGTTGTTTTCTTTAATTATGCAGGTCTAAATAACCAGGTTTTCATTGAAAAATTCCACCCATCTGCACAGCCTGTCCTTTAAAATACACATAAAGGCATCGTTATTAAGTTATAGTAACTTCACATGATGATTCAGGCGCTCAGACTCCCTGAGCTCGTGTTTCTATGGTGCACATATGGTAGGCCTACCACAGCTCCTCGTGGAGTGGAAACTGCAGTCCTGTTTACATTCTCGAACAAAAGGACTCATCAATGTTTCATCGGCCCTGCATTGTGCAATTTGTCCAGCTTGTGTAATGTGGCGACCTAGTGCTAATATTTGCCTTGTCAAATGTGGGCATATTTTCAGACCAGTCATTTACTCCCGATGGGGTAACTAATATTAAATAAATATTAAATGTAGTTAAAGAAAGTACACTTTCGTGATTGTTTCTTAAGTACACTTTTAAAAGGGGAACTTTGTAATAATGTCAAAACAAAAGTTTTACTTTTGTATATTTTAAATCACGTTTTAATATATTTAGCTGTGCTTTAAAGGTGCTGTATGTAAGATGTTGACTCTACTAAAGCATTAAAATACCACAATATGTTTGCAGATATTTAAGAAACATGCTAAGTTAACGTAGCTACTTGTTTATCTTGAAAACCAATGCAACAGTCAGTTACTCTGCTTTGAAAATGTGTGTTCCAGGCCGGAATGTCAGTCTCTGTTTTGGTTTGTGAAACCCGCTCACCGCCAGTTTATGCAATTGTATTTCAGCAGAAAAAACTGCGTGTCTCATGTCATTCATCGTCAAGTGCACTCGTTCCAGTTTATGTCGTCAATCTGGCAACCTGCGTTTGGGTCAAGTCTGAGGAGGAGGGGTCGGGTGAAAAACTCTCCGATATTTTGAATTTGGACTGAAATACCTAGTTCAACCACATCAATACACATACAGCACATACAGAAGATTCGTTTTGATGTGTTGAATGTCTAATATACTAAAGCACATGTAAATTACTTGATTTTAAGATTAACTCTAGTGTACAGTACTATTTGATATTATATTTAAATGTACTAAATTGCAACTTCATGTCACTTCATCATGACAAATACATTTAAATGCATGACAAAGTTTTAACAGAAATTGCTTTACATACATTTCTATATGTAGTAAAGGGTCCAAAAACATTACCTTTAGTTCACACTTATTCTTATAATGTGTATTATTTCCATAATAAGTACTGTAAAGCTGTACCAAAGTGGTATTTTTTTCCCCATAAGGTTATGCTATTATTGTGCTAGTCTAGCTAGCAGATTAATTTAAGAGATTAGTTTTACCTATAAACAAACTCTTTTATAGACAATTCGACAAATCTTAACATGTTTACATTTAGTGACCCCTGACTGGTTGACGTGTTATTATTATAATTTTTTTAGTATTTGTATTTTAGTACTCTAGTATTTGTTCAGTCCAGCGACTGGTCCTGATGTCTCTGATAACGCTTTCTCTCTCTTATGCTCCTTGCCTTAACCCGCCACAATTGAGTTTCACTGAGAGCCTATCAGTTACTGTGTCCCTGAAATCCAACACCTCTGCTTGGCACACTGGGATGTGTAAGGACAATGCCACAGGCCCTTGGCAGGGGGAGTACCTGCTCAGGTAACCAGACACTCAGACACCCCCATGAACCCATCGCTCGCAGAAGCCCGAGCCTCACATTCATCCTCAGAGAGAGCAGGTTAAGAAAAAGAACTAGTATGGAGGAGACTGAAGTGCATTGAGCCGGTTTTTAGTTGAAAATTTTACAGGGATGTGTTGAGTCACGTCACTTAAGAAGTTCCTCAGATGAATACATGGAGAAGATTTAGACCTATACTTGTTTATGTTGAGTCTATGATCACATCTCTGCAGGTCATGCAGCTTTTTGCATGAAACCAAACTGTGATGGTATCCTGAAATGCATTTTTGTATTGGAATCTCATCCATAAACTGGAGCCTCAACATCTGATTGGACACTAAAAGCCTGTATCTTCAGGCGTGATGCATGGGCTCCCGTGCTCAGCGCTACAGTCCTGTTTTGGTGGTCCTCCAGATGTTTCTGCCGACCCCGCTTCATACCAGGACCCAGAACTCTCGAAAACCCGGCCGGATCCTGCCATGGGCTTGGCTGTTCTCACTCAGCCTGGTCCAATAAAGCCAGTGAGGACTGACAGCCAGCCTTCATTTAGCTGCATCTCCTTAAAGACCCAGACAAATGGGACCAACTTCAAAACCAAAGAACCGGACACAGAGAACCAGGACACACTTCATTCTTACCCAAGCTCAGAAGGGCTCTCAGAAGAAGACGATGCCCAGGAAAGGAGCCCAGTTCTGGACACAAAATGGCCACATATTCCCCGTCCATCCATCATCAGGCCACAGAAGGTAAGAACTCTATTCATTTAGCATGGAAGCTATGTCTGCCACGGTAATAATAGCAACTTTTTTCTCACAGTTTTGACATTCCATGTCATAAAAAAAAGTAAATTAAGAGTTTAATCTCGCAATTATGACTTTTTTTCTTAATTTCAAGAAAAAGTCAAGTATGCTAGTATGCAATTCTAAAGAGTTACGTCGCTGCAATGGACCATGACTAGCTACTTGTCAGTTGAAGATTCTATTGGTGAGGGGCATTCTGCATTCAGAATTTGATTGGACAAAAATCTCTGTAAAGCAAGATGGTGTCATCTATATTTTGGTTTGGAGTCACAACTGACATACTGAAATTGTATAATATGCACTATACACTACTGTATTAAGTATGCATTTTTTAAGGTTATTTTGTAATAGAGCATCAGAGTCTGATAACCCAACATTCCACGCTTTGTTTTTTGGTTGAATTAGTACAGATTTTAAAGTGTATTTTTTTATTGTTTGACTTTTACCCTCTTATCTACAAAATAATGTAAAAGTATATGATTTGGAACACACTCTATAAATCTGAAGACTGATGTCTCAAAGCTAATCGACATGGACTGATTTCATTCAGCTCTTTATCAGTAAGTGTGCATGTTTAGACAAGTCATTTAACACAAGTCAAACTGGTTACACTTTAGCTCAAGATCTACATGACGGAACTAGCGTTATCTGTCTGAGAGTTCAATCAGCTGATCACCTTAAATAACAACTAACCAGTTTTTAGGCTTGTTTGATATGTTTAAAAGGCTTTTCAGTTGGCTTGGACTTTTAAGTTTAACTTATCTGTGAGTCACTGTAAAGGTTAGGACTAGCCTAGTCTGCTATTGAGATTTATTGAGGTCTCAAGCCATGAACAAGACTTAAAGGCTCCTCATTATCAATGCTATTATACTTGTGTGTGTGTGTGGGTATGTGTGTGTGTGTGGGGGGGGGTGGGTCTGGCTTCTATAAAGCAATGTTTTGCTAATTAAACCATATCACTGCGAAAGCGTTTTCTGATTCTTATAGGCAATTGTACTATTTGTGTGTGTGTGTGTGTGTGTGTTCTACAAATGAAACAAAGTCAAACAGGTTATTATTGAGAGAGTAAATGATGACAAAATAAAACAATTTTGAGGTGTGGGGGTGAACTATGCTTTCAGGTTGTATTAAGAATAATCCTTCTTGGGTAGTTTTCTAGTATCTAAAATTAAATATGAAAAGTTAAAATAAAAGATCATAGAATATTTAAGTAGCATACATATCATAACATTCCAGTATAAAAGTGTTGATTTGGGACTATAAATAATGGACTTTTCCCTTGTCTCCTGTCTTTAACGTCACACTTAAGTAAAGTTGCTAGTGTTCTGTGTCCAAAAATCATGCATTTCCAGAACATCATGGCATTGAGATGAATGGGAATGCTAATGGATAGCTCTCTCCAGGTATTTGCAGAGCTCCCAGAATGCTTCTCATCCCACGTCATCACTGCCCATAAATCCAGCATCCCGTCTCTCCTTGAGGAAGATTGATCTTCCCTATGTTTAACCTCTAGGTGAACAGCCTGTCCTTCACGTCCCCTGCTGTGTCAGGGACTCTGTTTAGACTTTTTCCTTTTTTTGTGTTTTATTTTAAATAAGGCCTTTCTAAAGGCATGCACACACTCTCGCATGGTGTTATAGTAGCAGCCAGTGCTGACGAGAGTGCTCATGTTGAAGTAATATGTTAGTATGAGACACGTGGTACCCACAAAGATAGGTCAGTTACGGTCTCAAGTTCAGATGCAGTGAAAATGTGTGTGTGGTGAATTAAAGAGAAGTGGGGGGGGGGGGGGGTGCCATTAAAGGGCTATCATTTTTCAACGGGAGCTAACTGCTGCATATGTGTAGGCTATGTGTGTTCATGATGTGTGCTCATGTACACACTCTTGATTCAAAGATAAAAACCGGGTTACAGCTATCAAGTTTTCAAGCCCTGTATATTCCATGCCACATCATATAGCCATGAAGAGACTATTATATTAAGCCCTAACCGAATGTATACATATATATGAAGAAAATGTGAGTGGTGTGAGTGGCTACATAATCAGATTACTTTTTAAGCAACTACTAAAGTAACTTTTGTAATTTACAAGAAAATATCTGAGTTTAAAAAAAAAAAATGGCAGTTGCAGTGTAAACATGATGCTAACTGTAGTTCTAGACTAAATGCGAACATGCATTCAGTATTTCTCAAAATGAATAAACAAAAGGAAATGCAAACTTAGAATATAATGCAAACTTGCAACAGTGTTAAATAACACAAATATCCTGTATTTAATCCTATTTTATTAACCAATTCTTTGCTGCTGACTCTATTAAGCAAAAATTATTTTAGATAAATTCTTCATGCAATCTAGAATGCCATTGCAGCTGAAAGGTTTGTCTGAGCATGAATTTACATTTCCTTCAGTCTGAAGGAATGAAAGGGCTTTAACATTTGCCAAAATATAGCTTTTTAAAATTAAAAACAAACAAGCGAGCTCAGGCCAGATGAGAAAAATAATGCAAAAGTTACGTAACACTACCTTTTATAAGAAGCTACTAAATTATGCTTTTTTATTTTTTTGAGTAATGCAATATTGTAATGCATTATTTTAAAAATGATTTTTAATTCTTTAATGCTGAGTAATGGGGGTTTCTAACCTGTTTTATATTTATTTATTTTTTAATCTATCACTGTCCTAAAGTTTAATACTTTCAGTTAGAGGTCTATTCACTTAATATGATGAGCAATAGTAATAGTGATGTTTAACTTGGACCACAGGATTATGATATGAAGTTATGATAAACTTTAGTTTGACCCCATGTATTTGAAATGAAATCTGAGTGTGAAGATGTTTTGTGATGTTCAGCGGAAAATCCAGATGAATCCAACCACACCTCCATTATCTAGGCTACAGGAAAAAGGAAAAGAATGCTGAACAAGGGGAAACTTAAATGTGTTTGTGCATGTTTGTGTATGTTTGTGTGCTTGTGAGCAATGGCTTGAACTTCTGAGAGCCAGTTTTTGTTTTGTTAAAAACATGTTCCTGTGTCTGGCAATCCTCTGCAAATATTAAAGTAGAATGAGAAATGTTGCAAAGGAAGAGTAAGAAGAGAAGGAATAGTTCCAAAGTGGTTCTTCTATGGCATCGCTGAGAAACACCCTTTATTTTTTTTACATGTAATCAAAACACACTCAATCAGTTAATGCATTCAGTGGGAATTGAACCAATGAACTTGACATTTCTAGTTATGTTTGAGCTACAGGAAATATTGAACTTGTAGAAACTTGCATTTAGGTACATATTCATTTCAATTTTATCCACATGTTTTCTATTATATCTGTTATGTAAACTTATACAGCAAGTCACTTTGGAATGCAAGTTTCCTTCCTAATTCTGGAAGTATTCTTCATGCAAGTCATAAATCTGGAAAAAGAGTCATGTTGACTTATTGTAGCAGGATTTTTCAGTCTGTCTTCAGGGGACTGTTATCTAGCCCTGTGATTTTTATGTCACTCAGGGTCACAACATTAAAATGATGTGTTTAAAACAGATTGATTGACAGTGTTCTTATTTCTCTGTGTGTCTGGAAATAGGAACACCCAATCCAGGACAACCTGCCAGTCAGAACAGATTATATTGAGCCAGAGGATGGACCATTATCAGGTACAGAAAACACACATACACACACTCTAAGGACAGATAATTACAAAGAGGCAAAGGATAGACAGCTATCAAAAACAACACAGACTTCCTCTCCTCCTTTTCCTCTCAGAGTTGGAGATCTGGAGAGGAAATCCATTCAAGCACACAGTGGAAAAAGGCAGCAGTTCTGCAGCCTTTGTGGAAAATATAATCACATTGAATCATGGCCTTGAAATTTGGGCATCTGCAGCATGATGCTTTGAGTACTGACCTAGTCTGCCGCTCGGTCAGGGACCTTTAATAAACAAGGGGAAACTCATTTTTATTTCTTCTTCCATGTCTCATTATAGGTCTGGCCTGTGAGAGGATGTTTTAATAAGGACATGGCAGCATAACAAGACATTTAGTCGTCTGAATGCTATCTGTAACTCAAACATTGGTTAAAAGAAAGAACACAACCCTGCAAAAGCATACTAACATATTGTCATTGCTGTTTCAGTATTTTCAAACAATATAGATGTAAAAACAACAACAAATGTATGTGTGTATATATTTGTAAGAGACAAAAGCAACAAATTGCACTGCACATCAAACACATGGAAAACTAATGTAACAATAAAAAACCCTGCAATTTTAATTCTGATTAGTATGCTCAAGAATTTTACCAAGAAATGTTTTTTTCAACATTCTTTGTTTACACCAAAAAAAAAAAAAAAAAAAGTAGGAAGATGATGTTTTCAGGGTGCTTTCAAAATTTGCTTTGCTTGAGAAAACTTTGTCATTTGATATAATTGAGTTCGATTTCCATCAAATACAATGTGATTTTTGGTTTTCTAGATCTGCCAGCAAAACCACATTTTTCCATTTGGGTAAGCAATTCATAGACAGACTTTTTTTTATTTTTTTATGGCAACAACATGGCACATGGCAACAAACCAATGAGAACATAGAACCATAATGAAGATTCACAGAAATAGAGCACCAAAGCCAAAGCTGTTGTGGATACCTTCAAAACTGGCACTGATTTGAAAAAAAATTCAGTTTGGCATATAAATAATTTATAGACGGTTACATGTGTATTTCCAACATTTTATTGTGTAAGCTTTATGTTACACTTCAAATGACAAGCAAAATCTTAGTAATTCCAATTAGCCAGTTCCTGATCTCAAATGGCTTGAATATGCAGAGCATTTGCAGTTTATATGGACAGAATGGCCCTAAAATTAGCTATAGAAAGTTCTTTACGAAAATATTTTTATAATTTGCCCACTGCTGACCAATGATGATTTGGGTTTATACAGTAATTGCTGGCTGGAGGGAGCTGGTGTTTAAATTTAGGAGCAGTCTGTATGATCATTGATATCTTTAATCCATTTTGTCAAAAGCTAAAGACTGAACGTGAAATTTGTATATCTACCAAATATTTTGTATATTATAGAACCTTAAAGCTAGCACACAAGCATTATAAACCTCCACACAAAACTCCACTTTTGGTTTCATGGGGGTTTCCAGAGAAATGCTTGTTGAGTTTACAGTAGATCAGTTCTGTGGATTCTTTTAGCTCAGTTCTCATATGCTGCATTCTTATTGTCTGTGTGTGTGTGTGTCTTGCCAAACTTGCCAAACTGTGTGTGTCTTGCCAAACTACAGGGAGCAAAAGTGAAGCATTCATACACACTGTCCCATCCATCTGCACAGCCCTTAAAATAGCATGATTAACACTCATCAGTGACTGATAGAAAACAAGCAAATGACATTATACACTCCATCTATGCATATTTTTTCTCAGTATAGTGTGTGTGTGTGTGAGAGAGAGAGAGAGAGAGAGAGAGAGAGAGAGTATGTGTGTATTTAAATATTATATCATTTTTTATATGAATTGTATTTATTAACCATAATGTGTTGTATGCAAAAAAAAAAAATGTTTTTTTGTGATTTTGTACTTGTAATTATTTTTAAAGGTTGCCTTGTTTAAATCTGGCTGGGGGACTACCGATGAAAATTAGCACTTTTGAGCTAACTCGGGTACATTTACATTGTTTTAATGTTTATTAATGTACACTGTCCCCTTTCAAATAAAGAAATAACATAACATAGAGAGAGAGAGAGAGCATGCATGTTTTGGAAAACATGCTGAAAAATCATTAGTGGCTTCAGCGCTATTAATTCAGCAGAACAATAAACCACAAGGGGAACCAAATAAGTGCAAAATGGAACAGTTTAAGCAAAGATATGACCTTGTATGAACATATTTGATACTACCTTTATATTATTTTTATTTATAGATACATTAGATGCCTAAATAATTACTAGATTTTTACATTTGAAAATGAAAATATGTAATACTTGCCTATGCATACTTGACAGTTGCTTGGTGTTGCTATGCAGTTGCTAAGGTTGTCTGGGCTGTTATTTTCAACGATATCCTGATTTCTAAAAAAGGTATGTGACATTGCTGAATATTACAAAAAGTTGTGGAGATCCAATGAGATAATACTTTACTATGTTCTTTGCACTTAAAGGAACAGTTCACCCCCCAAAAAAAATCGCAGTGAATGGGTGCCGTCAGAATGAGAGTCCAAACAGCTGAAAAATAAAACGCAATAATCCACAAGTAATTCACATGACTCCTGTCCATCAATCAACATCTTGTGAAGTGAAAAGCTGTGTGTTTGTTAAAAACAAATGCATAATTATAGCGTTCCTTTACTTACAAACTTCAAACCATCGCTTCTGGCTAAAAGTCCATAATATATAATAAAGATTTATGAGCAAGTTATGTAATGCAAAATGTAAGAAATTTAAGTTAAGAAACAAATTAATTTATATTTTGGGCGCCTGTGTCAGTAAATTTTCATTTTGGGGTAACCGTTTCTTTTAATAGTTGTTTTTGAATATCTGCATTGAGTGTGTGTGCACGTATGCACACATGCAGGAATGCTTCTGTGTGTATGTTCTGTTAGAGGACCAGCTGATTCAGCATATTTATTGTCAGCTGGTGGGTCAGTCAGCCTGCTCTCTATTGTTTTCTCCGGTTCTGTCCACCTCCAGTGTGCGTCACATGTTTGGTGTCCCCAGAGAACCAGATCTGGCCAACAAAACCTTTGTCTATGCTGCATGTCTGAGTGTATGTTTGTGTAACCTTGTGAGAGGAAATCAGTATGTGGTAGATACAGCAGACATCCTTAATTCAGTGTTTCTTGTCCTGTCTCACTAGAATATCTGTGAGGAAGTGGACAGTACAGTGCAACAAAGTACACGGGACCCCTTGACCTTGTGGCAGATATTGACGTCCAAGGGATGTCATGTGCAAACATCAGCTGAATATGAGTCAGAAGCTGTAAAAAGTAAACAACCAGAATATTACAGATTCAGTTTTATGTATATTGATTTGAAAGCTGTTGTAACAGTTTTTCAGTTCATGTCCTGCATTTTCAAGACTTTTTACTGCTTACAATTTGCTTTCATATGCTGAGGAGACTTAATGGAGTTCTCTATTGTGTTCAATTCAAATATCGACCTTGTCTCAGCTTTGTTTCCTAAAATGTATTTGGGGATATAAAACAGACACAAATAAGATAATTGTTAAGATAGAGTAACACATAAAACTATAACTATAACTGATTAAAAAAAATTAGATAACAGAAAATTGGTTGTAAATTAATATGACATAATACATATAGTAAGTATAGAAATATATTTAATTTCCATTTGCTCATCATTTAATCTCATTGGTGCCTAAAAATAAAAATTGAGATATTAAAAAGATCTCACTTTCTTTCCTCTGGGACCTGTTTCTGTCACAACTTTTTTTCTCTCTCTCTCCTTAAACAGCCAGAAATAGATGGTTTCATTCCTCATTTTCTGCTATATTTACAGCAATGTGTTTGGGTTTCCATTAATATGTATCAATTCTGTGTTAAGACAGTGTCATGCTGCAACCACGCCTGCATCTTCTAATGTGTGTTCAGCTCGTCATCCTGATTGACTGTCATTGATTCAGCTGGCAGGGTATTAAAACCCCCTATTACATCATTCACCTCTGCAGCAGCTTTGCTCTGCACCAGCCTCCCCATTCATACCAATCAGCTCCATTAGCTAAAGTGCTCGGAGAGTGCACACACTCTGTGCATGACAATTTAAGACAGAGTGACAGATACAGCATGGACACACAGCAAATTTTAGATTGAATGCAGTCTTTGGAAAAACTATGATCAATCAGCAGTAAATATGTTATACTTAGGTCAGTCAGGGCCAATCAGGACCAAGCCCTCTTGAATGGATGTTCTGGAATGATGCAGATATGTCTGTGTGAGGTCATTTCTGGAAGACAATACTTTGCAATATACAAAATATTATACAAAACAATTAACAAGTGGATGATAAATGCTTCTCTGATACCTGTTTTACTGTACATGTAGTAGGTAAAGGAATGTTGCAAATTAGGAGAACGTTATAACTTCAAACCTAAAGGGAGTATTCTGTTGACATAAAGAGAACTTTGGCTAATGAACAGAGGAAGTCAGGATGTCCATTCTGGGAATATTCTGAGAACCAAAAAACAAATTGTTAGCTGGGGCCTGGGGACTGAGCTGTTCCAGGGTATTGTGTAATATGATAAATGTGACTGGGACACTACAATCCATTATGTTCAATACTATAACAGTTTATTTACAGTAATGTGTGTGTGGCAGGACACAAGCACAAACTAATGATTTACTGAAGCAATATCACTTGTGTTTATGGCGTATTATATACATTTATAAAGTTCAATATGCAAGAACTTAATATTGTGTAACTTACATTAACAATGTCAGCTGCTTTGTCTGTTTTGCTCCGCAAAAAGTTGGCAAACAAAGTAGCTGCAGAGCCACTTGAAGAACCATAGTGTTTTTTGTTTCTGATTCGGTTGAATTAATGATTCAAAAATGGCTCACTCATAAAGACAGTGGCTCAGTTTGGAACAGCGGCTTATAACATACAGCTACTAATTCTGCAATGTCTGTATTTGAGAGAAATAATCAAATTAATAGGACTATGTTAGTATGCTGTTCAGCTAACTTCACTAAATAAGCGTTTTGAACGAATCGGCTGGGTAAATGATTCAAATGACACACTCGTGACGTATTTAATTCTTAAATGAATCAACGAATGAATTTATGATTCAGTGATTCTCTCATAAAGACAGTCACTTGTTGTCACCTAGCGTTATAAAAGAACCTGCAGAAATAGTGATTAAAAATCATCACCACTGAAAAACAGACCAAAGGTCTGTCTGGAACACAGACAAGCAGAGTAATACAAACAGTGTTATTATACATGTGACAAGTCCAAATATGACAAGTCCAAAAAACAATTTGAGGATCAATACACCTTCTCTATGTAATTTCCATTAAGCCTATATAATCTACAGGTTTAGTCAAATCAACAGGAAAGGACTTTTATGGTAAGTTGTGATCAGACTTTTATGAGCAACTTTAATCATATTCTTGCAGAATTTTGGAATATGATCAGCATCAGGGTCATAATATGATGATGCCAGAGCGGGCTGCAGCAGGGTCATCCAGAAATGTGGGTGCCGCCCATCCTGCAGCGTGACTCAGAGATGGTTTATTAGATTAAAAGAGGCTGAGCTCCTCATCGGTCGCCCATCGTCTGCCCAGTGCTCATGGTAACAACAGGACAGGGAGAGAAATAATTTACACATGAAAATAATTCATTGATTTATTGATTAACTGATTTTGGACTGTGCATGACATTTAGGCCTGTTTTGTTTCTGTTCATCTCTTTACACAAAACATAATGTACTATTGCACCCATAAACCTTAACAAATATTTGTAGCACATTCTCCATATTGGTTTAACATGTAGCAAATAAATGCATTTTAAATATACAACATAGGTTCAAATTACACATGGGCTTAGGAAAATAGCATGCATTTTTAGGTTTCAAACAAGAATTTTCTTCATGCATCGGACTCTTTCTTAAAAAATAGCACTGAACTAATCAAATATCAATTACAGTAGAGCTGCAAATGTAAAACAAATGCTTGACATTCCTGTTACCCTGTTCTATTGCTAATTTTAATTTCTCTCTGTGTACCAAAGAAAAATATAGTCTGACGGACTGACTTGTGGTTTCATGTTGGAAATATTTTTATGCTTTTAAAATATTAAAGAAACATCAAAGCTTTCAAATATTGCATTTTAGACAAAAAATATATATTTCCACATAAAATACACATAAAATCAATGAGGTACAATGCAATAAACTGTAATTTAAACAATAAAATAGTCTACTTCTAATTAAACATACAGCAATGAAGACCGCACTACCCACGGAATTTCCAACACACTGACTTTCTCTCCTCATCAGTTAGTACAGCTCAGTTAGGGATTGTAATATATATATATATACAGTACAGACCAAAAGTTTGGAAACATTACTGTTTGTAATGTTTTTGAAAGAAGTGTCTTCTGCTCATCAAGCCTGCATTTATTTGATCAAAAATACAGAAAAAACAGTAATATTGTGAAATATTATTACAACTTAAAATAATAGTTTTCTATTTGAATATACTAAAAAATAATTTATTCCTGTGATGCAAAGCTGAATTTTCAGCATCATTACTCCAACCTTCAGTGTCACATGTAACATCCAGTCTATCACAAGATCATTTAGAAATCATTCTAATATTCTGATTTATTATGAGTGTTGGAAACAGTTCTGCTGTCTAATATATTTGATGAATAAAAGGTTAAAAAGAACTGCATTTATTCAAAATAAAATAAAAATTATAATAATATATTTTCTTTACTGTCACTTTTTATCAATTTACCACATGCTTGCTGAATAAAAGTATTGGTTTTATTTAAAAAGAAGAAAGAAAGAAAAAATTACTGACCCCAAATTACTGACCAGTAGTGTATATTGTTATTACAAAATATTTATTAATATTTAATATTTTAATATATATATATTTTTTTTTTTTACTTTTTATTCATCAAAGTATCCTAAAAAGTATCACATGTTCTGAAAAAATATTAAGCAGCAGAACTGTTTCCAACTTTGATAATGAATCATCATATTAGAATGATTTCTAAAGGATCATGTGATAATGATCCTAAAAATTCAGCTTTGCATCACAGAAATAAATGATAATTTAAAGTATAATAAATTTAAAAACAATTATTTTAAATTGTAATAATATATCACAATATTAATTTTTTTTCTGTATTTTTGATCAAATAAATGCAGGCTTGATGAGCAGAAGAAAACTTCTTTCAAAAACATTAAAAATAGTAATGTTTCCAAACTTTTGGTCTGTACTGTATATATATATATATACATATACAGTGAGGCTCGAAAGTTTGGGCACCCCTTGCAGAATCTGTGAAAATGTGAGTAATTTTCAAAAAAATAAGAGAGATCATACTAAATGCATGTTATTTTTTATTTAGTACTGTCCTGAGTAAGATATTGTACATAAAAGATGTTAACATTTAGTCCACAAGACAAAAAAAATGCTGAAATTATTAAAATAACCCCACTCAAAAGTTTGGGAACCCTTGGTTCTTAATACTGTGTCTGTTACCTGATGATCCACGACTGTCTTTCTGTTTTGTGATGGTTGTGCATGAGTCCCTTGTTTGTTCTGAACAGTTAAACTGAGAACTGTTCTTCAGAAAAATCTTTAAGGATGTGCAGATTCTTCAGTTTTCCAGCATCTTTGCATATTTGAACCCTTTCCAGCTGTGACTGTATGATTTTGAGATACATCTTTTCACACTAAGGACAATTGAGGCACTCCAACACAATTATTAAAAAAGATTCAAACATTCACTGATGCTCCAGAAGGAAGAAAGAAACAAAACTTTTGAACATGATGAAGATGGCCAAATTTGTCTTATTTTGTTGAAATATGATTTTTTTTCCCATTTAGTTCTGTCCTTCGTAAGCAACAGAAGATACTTGTATGTTTCCCGGTACACAAATTAAGTACAATTTACCTTGATCTTCAAATTCCAAAAGTTTTCACCCCCAGCTCTTAATGCATCGTGTTTCCTTCTGGAGCATCAGTGAATGTTTGAATCTTTTTAAATAGTTGTGTTTGAGTTCCCTTAATTGTCTTCAGTGTGAAAATATGTATCTCAAAATCATACAGTCACAGCTGGAAAGGGTTCAAATATGCAAAGATGCTGGAAAACTGAAGAATCTGCACGTCCTTAAAGATTTTCTGAAGAACAGTTCTCAGTTTAACTGTTCAGAACAAACAAGGGACTCATGCACAACCATCACAAAACAGAAAGACAGTCGTGGATCATCAGGTAACAGCACACATTATTGAGAACCAAGGGTTCTCAAACTTTTGAGTGGGGTTATTTGAATAATTTCAGCAATTTTTTTGTATGGTGGACTAAATGTTAACATCTTTTATGTACAATATCTTACTCAGGACAGTACTAAATAAAAAATAACATGCATTTAGTATGATCTCTCTTATTTTTTGAAAATTACTCACATTTTCACAGATTCCACAAGGGGTGCCCAAACTTTCGAGCCCCACTGTATACACACACACACACACATCTAGTCAAGTATTCCCAACTCGGTTTCATTTTCCCAAGAGCACAGTCTTCCCTAACCGCTCAAACATCTGTGACTCTGTACATTTGACATTGTGTGATTCAGACACGAGCCTCATTAATACAGATGGTGTCTCCGTTTTTTTGCAAAAACACATTGCAGATGTTATATTGAGTATTTTTCAAGTAACATTCCGTCATTCCGTAATAAAAGAAAAGTTCTGTTAACTCTCCCTCATTTCAGGCCAAACACGTATGTTGTTGTTCTTTCCACGGAGCACAAAAGGTGATTTTTAAAAGATTCTACACACAGATGAATTCTGAATATTGTTTAAAAGTCATCATAACGTAATTCCAGGACCGTGCAAAGAAATAAAAATACAGATGTGTCAGTTTTGACTGAAATACATTGACGGACATCTGAGAGATCTGTGTTCTGTTGCAGCACATTATTGTGAGGAACATAATGACAATGCTGTTGGTCAAACGTCTGAAGTAGAGATGACTCCATTCCAGTGGAAAACGCATAAAGATGAACTCCCAGTGTGACTGCACTCTGGGCGTATTTTCCTGTAAGATGTAATCTCATTGGTAAAGTGTGTCCCCAGTCAAGTCAAAGTAGGTCACAGACGTTCACTATGGCCGTAACTATTTATTTTCAGTGGTCTACTATTGCAATGGGCCGACCTGATCAAAGCGGTCATATTTTAAAGTTTAAACTCTATCTATAGTGCATGCACAAGTACATTAAGTTCAGGGATAGATATTTGGACATCTAGCTGAAACAACATATAATAAATATAATGTATGCATGAAAACTATGGATAAGTAAAGGAATTAACCGTTTAGAGAGTGATTTAAAAAAAGCAGTGCTTTTGCAGCGTTGCATAGAAGAACCACTTCAGTGAACCATTTTTCTTAATTTAATAATCTAAAGAACCTTTTTCTACTATAAAGAAATACATTTTTGTGCAATATAAAGGTCAAGGGTTCTTCATGGAATCATAGATGCAATAGAGAACCTTTATCTATAAAACTGTAAAAAGAAAAGATAAAATCGGTGTCTGTCTTACTGGTGCTTTCAGTAAAAAAGGGAATGTACACATTGATCTTCAAAGTGATGCCTCTGGGCCACTGCAATAGAGGAAGCCAGAGTCATTACCATGGTTTCAGAAAACTGTCATTTCCTGTTTAACAGCAAACAGGTCGAAAGAAGTTAAAAGGTTCACAGGAAATCAACCACAAGGAAAATATCTAATTAATAAGGAAAGACTGGAGTAATAATGGACATTATCTAAGAAAAACAAATGTGTGCAATACCTGTATTTCTTCTGCCAAAGGTTTGATTATTAGTTATAAGACCACATATGTTACATATCTGGATGTAAATTAATATTTTCTGACAGCTTTACAGAAAAGTGAATTGTTTAATTCTAATACCACTTTATTTCGGGATGAATAACTACACAATAATCTGGCTGATTACCTCTTGTATAAACACAAAGTAATAAAATCGTTTATTCTCTCCTAGACCCTCTCATTTCTTAAGGCTCAGAGATTGCAAAAGAATGGCTTTGGGAATGCCTGACTTTTTTTCCACATCCAAACACTGGGACCACTCCCAAATTCCCGTAACCCCTAGTCCACATATGTTCCCCGAAAGTGTGGTGGGACTGCATTCTAGGTAGCCTCTGGAGCAGTTATGACTCATTCCCTTGTTTTCTATAAAGGATCTCTCATCTTGAACCATGGCAGTGGAATGCATGACATCAATGCTTCATCCCGAAACTAGTTTTGAAAAAAGACAGAAAATATTTTATATATAAGAAATACATATTTCATAAGCAATACTGAGTCTGGGGAAAATGTAATTGACTTTATATTATAAATATTAATTAAATATTAATTTTGTAATTTTAATTTATGTTATGGGTAAGTGACTCTGTACTGTACATCATAGACATGTCCGAAAAAAGTACAAACAGACAAGACAAGAGAGAGCTTATTATTAAAACATGGTGAGAATAATTACAGGGAAAAAAAAAAAATATATATATATATATATATATATATATATATATATATATATATATATATATAGCCTATATATATATATATATATATATATATATATATATTTGTAAAAATGTATTTTACAGAAAATGTTTACCATGGTAAATATTGTTAATTTCCTTTATTTTTTGCTTTCTCACCTTTGTCCCATATCTTTGGTGTGTACTTAACAGGAAATTGAACGGTTTCTGTACTAAACTTTCCGTATGACAACTGTCCGGAAGTCCGGTGTTTTACACAGACAGCACACGTTCCTCACGAGCATGTGAATCAGCGAGGGGCTGTCGAGGGCGGGGCTGACCTGGAAAAAGGGGGTGAAAAAAGGCAGAAAACCTGTCGATTTATGGGAGTAGTGCGGCTTTTGGGGTCCAGACTCAGCTGCCATCGCTAAGCCGATTATTTAAAATAATCCACATGCAGAAACCAGTGAACAAAGTAACAATATGACAGCTTGCTATTTAAATGACTCGTATATCTTTTGAATGATTTGAATGAAAAATGCGTTAAAATGAACGAAACCCTGGAACAGGCACACAAAAATGTAAAATCTGTCATCAACTTTTTTCTTCTTTTTCTTCTTTTTATTACATGAACTGTTCGTCTGAGATGGATCTATCTTTAATAAATTAGTTCTGATTTGTTTACGAATTAAACTGGACAAGTAGGCTATGTTGCATAAACAGCACGCTGGATATTATTCGTTAACAAATTTAATTTTGACTCAGTTCCATTGCACAATGCTACAGTATAAATTAGAATAGGCCTATAAATCAGAATATAAGAATTCAGAATATAAACGAGTCGTATGGAAGTATAGATACTGTTATAATATGTTATATGATACTGTTATAATGAAATTTCCAAAACGGCAGAATTTAACATTACTTCCTTTGTGAAACTAAAATAACAACACGAAAGTGAGTAAATTTTGGGTGAACTATTCCTTTAATATATATTCGCATTTGCTTTCTGTACGCTGCACCATTAATCTCCGCCCACCGATACTGCGCCACGCCCAGGCCGCTCTCGGGGTCTCCCCTGCTGATGAATAATCATGAGGTAAATGGGCGGAGCGTCGCATGTGACTTATGCGTTGGGTCATATTGTCCCCCGCCCCCCACTCCAAGTATTAATTTACATTTCTAAGGGTCCTGTCTACAACTGAACAGTTTAGAAGAGAGAAAAAGACAGATTTAACAGACACACCTTCATAACGGGAGAGATGAACTGATGCCTTTTCTTCTTCTGAGGTTCAGCTGAAGTCACTTGCCACAGAAAATTATCGCTCAGGACTGATTTGAGGTATGTGTGTGCTTGAATGTGTTTCTGTTTTCAGGACGCTTTGCATCAAAGCGCGTTATTTGTCCTAGTGGAAATGAGACGCGCGTTATTGGAAACAATGTTTACGCACACAATCAAGTGATACATTGATTACAAAGTAAATGTATCAGACAATAGATCAAACAACGAGCAACAGAACAATAAAGCGCTCAAATCACGCGCTTCACAACGCAGAAGAACAATGGCAAACAAATGTTTGAAATAATGAAAGTAGGCGTGTTTCGTATTGGGCTACTGTGTTCACAAGTTAAAATAATGACATATTATTTTTGTTTAAATAATCAGTTATTAATATTTTTGAATAGTACACTTAGTACATTTATGTTAATGCAATTCAGTAAATAAAACATGAGTAATATACATTTTTTCTATATTATTTCATCTATCTAGCTACTGTATGTACTGTATAGATAGATATGTCTGTTTTAATCATTTTTATTTTTGCATTCTAAACATATAAATAGATAGATAGATAGATAGATAGACAGACAGAGAGAAATTTCTGTTTTAAACATTTTTATTTTTTGCATTCTAAACAGTTCTATTTTTATTTTTTTAAGAATAATGCATGAAGGTTGAGAAAAAAAAATAGAGTAGTTCAGTCAGCAATTCCAAGCACATGGGACGTGTCATGTCTTGTCTTGTCTTGTCATGTCATGTCTTCCTCTCTGTAGAACAGCGTCTCCTATTTACTGTCCAAGATTTTCATTTTAAGTTTATTTTGTCTTATTTATATGTTAGACCTTTTCATTTAATATGCAAAATATAGATAGAGCTTTATAATATTTGTATATTTCTAAAAAAATTTTTTTTTTTTTTTACAGTAAATATCATGTCCAGACAAACACAGTCTGAGAACATATTGCACAGTGATTGTGACTACAATATTGGTTTATTAGTGGTAGAGATGTTGTAGTATATGTTCAGTATGATCATATTGAAATGGGCTTTCAGTATTGGAGGGGAATGTTGGGGGTAGGGAGGGGTTGTTTCCGAGTCCGACCACATGTGTTTGCAATTTGGAGGCTGTTTTGTCAAACGCTTTACATCTGTTTTTTGATCTTTGAACCAGTCCCCCCACTAGTGCTAGTGAAGTCTATCTCTGTATCTGTTTCTTTCTCACACACACACACACACACACACACACACACACACACACACACACACACACACACACACACACACACACACACACATACTATCATTCTGTGTGTGGTTTCCGTTGTGTATAACCATGAATGTGACAGAGAAAGTGAGATACAAAGAGTCATGACTTTAGACTTCCCGTACATGATGATGCTTGTCCCTTGAGGATGAGTAGACAGTGGAATTGAGTGATTAGGGGTTCTCTGGGTAGTCACACGGTGTCCTCAACATTAAAACAGCATTTAGGTCATTAGTTGGTTACATTAGGTTGTTTCGTTAACATCCTGTCTTAACTGTTCTAACTAGTACTTTCATATCGTCTCTTACTTGAGGGTCAGCCAAGAGTAGATTCTGCTTCTTTAATCTGACCTTTCTCAACAGATTTCCTTTGAGATATAGTGATTTAATATGTGGATGTACTTTGGCATGGTTATTAAAGCAGATAGAGTTGACTAATAAAATACAGCTTCTGAGAGAAGTGTATTATCAATGCATTTAAATATTAACCTGAAAAAATTATATGTTTGCTTATTTAATTTCCTGTTGAACTGGGAATGTCCTTTTGCTGGAGTTACATTTTTTTTAGCTATCTGGACACTGTGAGTCAGCAGCACGTATAGGTCTAGACTGAATTTTGTCTACACTGCATTTTGAGTGCATGCTGGCGTGCATTTATATGCAGCATATTGATTAACCTAATGAACATGTTGCTCTAGAGGAACTTCTTCCTCTTGTGGGACAGTGCTGCTTCTGTACACTTGATATGCATTGATATGGATCTTTGTTTTGTTCCGTATGTTCACGTGTGTGTGTGTGTGTGTGTCTCAGTGCTTGTCAATGTGCTTTGTTCTGTTACAGCAGAGCTGTTCTTTGACAGTTCTCTTTGTTTCCCGCTTGTCTGCTCATTTATAACTCACGCCTTCTCTTGTATCTCATATACGTATTATAAATTATGAAAATACTAAATTTTAATATGACTGCATATGTCACACAAAGGATTCTGAGCTATATCTGCTCATTAAAGTATGATGCAATATTCATTCAGGGTTTGAAATCATAAAGCGCGGGGTGCATGTTTATGTTCTTTGTTTCTCGTTTCCATGGATTTCCGCCGTGACGTTGACACCCAGGGGCTGGATTTGGAGCTGTTATGCTAAACAGCTTGCGTTGATGTTTTGAAGAATGGGTTGGTGTTGAGATTTGTTGTTTAGTTGATAGTTTAAGACGGGAAATCGTAGAACAGATAGTTTGCATTCATTATTTTGTCAGATAGAAGTGCATACTGTGTTTTTGTTGGGGCATGAACAAAGAGTTTTGCCCCGAACCCGTTATTAATGTCTCAAGCGTCTTTGGCATAATGTTTGGTTGAGAGGCAGAAGAGAATGAAGAAGTGAGATAATATGCAGTTACATGTGTCGTGCCAGATAACGGTTTGTTTTTAATGAACACATGCGTAGAATATCTTGTGCATTTTGAGTAAGAGAAATCATCAGTGGGCGAATAAATCTGGGTTAGGATGGGATTCATTTAGCGTAATGTTTAACAGAATCATAGTTGCATCACTGAATTAAAATGGTTTTAATTTCAGATTTGAATTATGATGTAGGAATAGCACGTTGTTTTCTTTTTGTCTTCTTGTGGTTATATTTTGTGTAATTTATGCCACCATAAAAGCTTGTGTCTAATCTGTAGCATTTGCATGTTTGCCCATGAGTTTAGGTGTATGTGTATGTGTGTGAATTATAGATCTGTAGTGTAATCCAGACACGGACAGCTGTCTGTAAATCCTTTAGTCGGATCTGACCAATAGCTGTTTGGCATTCTGTTGCTGACATCGATTCTCCTCTTTTTGAATCAAACAAAGAAACATGACAATCAGATACCTCTTCTTCTCTCTCGCCCCATACGCTCCAAGAAAGCTCACAGGGCACAGGGAAGGCTACACTAATGGATACTCAGTCTGATTCATGACCACAAGATAAATCTTAGATATAAAACAGGATGCCACAAACTCAATTCATATTGTCCTAATAGAAGCACAAAGTGCTATAGGAGTGATGTTCCATTGTAAATATAAGTAGATCTTTATAGGGCTGGGTACCAAACTTCGATGCCTTTATGGTATCGAACGAAAAACTTCGATACTATGAGTATCGAAAAATTATTTATCTTTCGGTGCCAAATTTCGGTTCCAAAAGCCAAGCAGTGTTTTTTTTATAATTTTATTTTTTTGCCAAGCGGCTGTGTCTGTGTGAGCTTGCAGCATAGCCTACGTGCATGTAAGGACCTAAATTCGCCGTGATTGGTTGTCCACCACCACATGACGGGGACGATTTCTGAAGATACTCGCAGTCACACAACACAAGTGTAGTTGTTTTTTCTCAAAACGTTTCCGTTTTACAATGCCAAAGAGGTCTAAATAGTATTGCAACCAAAGCTGGTGTTACGGTTTAACTGGTTACCGTGTTATCTGGTGACCAACTTCCTGGTTTAGGTCTCCGCTGCAGATGTGCTGGAACGACGGCAGCAGATTCGGCGATTCTGAAAGCACCAACTGACGTGATATTAAGTGTCTAATAAACGCTGACATGCTCATTGCATTACTCTGATATTCTTGTAAAGATTACAAGTTATTAGTATGATCGCCCGTTTCGCAGCTGAAGTAAGTAGGATAAACAAAAAAATAAAAATAAAGTACGTCTGTGTTTGCGCGGGTTTCGAACACGGCGCACCGCGAGACAACAGTCACGAACCACCGATCTACACCGAATCAGCTCCAGGTCTCTGGATTCAAGACAGGACTCTCGGCATCACATCGTACAACTGCTGAATCAAGGAAATGTGACCGTGTTAACTTGTGACCTGTGTTTACCTATTATGAAAATAAACCATAGCAGAACGATTACTACATTTTATGGTTCATGATGTTAAAGAACATTTCATGACTTCTCAGACAACTGTACATTTGTGGCTACTGTGGGTTAATTATAAACTAAAGAAAATGTACCATGTTTTTACTATGGTAAATATGAGTTAACGATAGCGTTTATAATTAACCCACAGTAGCCACAAATGTACAGTTGTCTGAGAAGTCATGAAATGTTCTTTAACCCACAAATGCAGTTTGATTTTGCACTAAAAAGGTTTTTTTTACATTCCTTTGCATTTTAGTCGGTTCAATATTAGCCTGTACACAATATCATTTGTTTATTTATTTATTTATTTATTTATAATATGTTCATGTTGTGGTTTTTGTTAATTTTGGCCAAGTTAGGATTGATACAATCCTGAGTGTCTGCTGGCACACCCCTATCCAAAAAGCACAACCAGTTGTATTAATAATGTTATCCTGAATGTGAAGTGTTACCAGAATTTGTTTTAATTAAGGAGAAAAATAAAAGTTTTGTGTTTAATGTATTTGTGTTGATGTTGAAATGGATTTTAAAACATATGGTATCGAAAAATGTATCGTTAGGAACCGGTATCAAAACTGAGGTATCGAAATTGCACCGGATCGAAAGATTTTGAACAATACCCAGCCCTAGATCTTTTGTCATGTAAAGAAATGTTGGTAGGGAAGGATGATACTAAGGGGTTCTAGGTGGTTCTGTGATGATGTTTTAGCTAGTGGTAGGGTGTTCTAGGTGGTTGCTAAGCTTGTTGCAATTTAATAGGGTGTTCTAGGTGGTTGCTAGGGTGTTATAGGTGGTTGTAAATGGCAAGGATGTTCTAAGTGGTTACAAGCATGTTCTAAATGGTTGCTAGGGTTTTCTAAGTTGTTCTAGTTGCAACAATGTTCTAGGTGGTTGTAAATACCAAGAATGTACTAGGTTTTTACTAGAATGTTCTAAACAACTGTAAAGATGTTCTAGGTTTTTAGTAGAATGTTCTAAATAACTTCTAGGATGTTCTAGGTTGTTGCAACTTGCTAGGGTTACTTACACCTGTTTTATGAACTGTCATGCAATTGTTGGTCTGATTGCTCTTCAGCAAGCGGCATTTTTTGAGGTATCATTAATGTCCATAGCACCGATGGTGCAGAAGTTGAATAACTAGGGTTACATGTTTGTTTTAGGCTATATTTCTAACCCTAGTGTGAGAAATATTGCAGTACTTCTCTTGTTTGAGCAACAGTAATAGTGATACTTGCCTTAGCAGGTAACACTAGTAACAAAACCTGCTGTCTGTTTTTTTAGCAGACACACAAATGCCATGCAGACACCTGTAGTTTTTTTGTCAGTCAGGTTAAACGCATCTGTCTGTGCGGACAGACAGCGCTAGGTCAGCAGTCTCTCTGATGGCTTATTCTCTTCATCACGAAGGCAGCAGTTGGCTTTTGGTTGTGTTGCCCCTGTGAGAGGAATATTGGAGTTTATAGACTGTCCTATACGTCCTCTGTATTAAATTGCAATTGTGGATTGTGTGTTTTTATAATTTCTTTCACATTAAGTCATAGTAAAATAAAATAAGATTGGAAATGATGAGGGAATGATATCTAGTAATGACAAAAGATAGATTTGAAGTCATGTTGCTCACATGAGCACCATGGATCAATGTGTCAATCTAGTGTGGTTTTTCATTACTTGAAATCATTGGTTAGTAATCCTAAACGTTGCATGCTTATACATGCATTCACACACGTCCCCAAACATACAGCACCTCTCACATGCCCCTTTAACATAAGCCCTGACCCAGCAGGTGCTGGCCACAGCTGAGCAGAATCAATGGCCTCTCTGTTCCACCCTCTTTATTATATAGTGCACAGTTGCTGGATTGCTCATATACATACTCAAACACACCTGACCCGTTCTGGACAGTTGCCGCACCCCTGATCACATCCTCATATGGACAGGGGGTTCAAGGGTGACCCGGGCATGAAGATGCTGGTTTAGGTTTAGCTTAAACAGTTTGACTTAAAGAGATAGTTCGCCCAAAAATGATAATTCTGTCATCAATTACCCATCATTATTAGCCTCATGTCATTCCAAATGTGTGTGGATTTATTCTGCGGAACACAACTGTAGGTATTTTGAAACTTTTTGTTTGTTTCAAAAATTCAAAATACATTATTTTGTGTTCCATACTAGAAAGGAAACCATACATTCATACAGAATGACATGAGGGTGAGTAATTGATGACAGATTTTAATTTTTGGCTGAATTATCCCTTTAAATGAACACTCCACTTAAAAAAACAAGTTGTTAAACAGTTGAGTTTTACTGTTTTCAAATCCATTCAGATGATCTCCGGGTCTGGCAGTAGCACTTTTAGCTTAGCTTCGCATAGATCATTGAAACTGATTATACCATTAGCATCTTGCTCTAAAATAACCAAAGATTTTCAATATTTTTGCTATTTAAAACTTGACTCTCCTGTAGTTACATCGTGTACTAAGACCGATGGAAAATTAAAAGTTTTGATTTTCTAGGCTGATATGACTAGGAACTATACTCTCATTCTGGCAAAATAATCAAGGAACTTTGCTGCCTTACCATGGTTGCGCAGGCGCAGTGATATTACGCAGTGCCTGAAAACAGGCTTATAGGAAGTTACCTGGCTGGGACTATTTTCAGGCACTGCATAATATCACTGCGCCTGCTGCACTCATGGTACGGCAGCAAAGTTCCTTGGAAAATTAGATTATTTTCAAAAAAAGTGGAGTGTTCCTTTAAGACCAGTAAGATATATATATATATATATATAAAATTTGTATAATACAGGCAAATATTAAGTGAAAACAGCTACTGATCTCTGCCCTAGTCAGTTTATATACACATGTATTCTGTCACTATGTTTACATTGCAGTTATGATCATGTTACAGCAGTTTTTTCGTAGTCAGTTATTATGCAAATATACATGACACAATGTGTAATCAAATATTTGCAGAAATAAATATTGATAATTGTTATTTATTAATGAAATATTGCAATGTTTGTAATAAATAATATACACGCATACTGTACATCATAAAGGAAAAAAGATTCTCACAGTCACAATTTCCATTTCATGCCAGCTGTGAATGAATGATAATGAGTTTCAACTTTGTAATTTAGAGCAAGTGCACAATGCTGAGTCCATTTGCAGTTTGATTAACGTGTATAGCCTACACCATTTATTAAATATTGCTATATTGCATTAATCTGACTGCCATTTAAATGCATGTAAACTTTACTATTGTGTGTTTTATAGATGCCTGTATGCCATATATCTATTTAAAAGTTTTTTGGTTTTTTTTAGGTTGTCAAATTCACTGTGCGTCTATTAGAAAGCCTTTGCAGGTTCATCACATTCCAGTGTTGTGACACAACTTGGTGTTGCATTCACTGAATAATCTCTATTCATGCAGTTCTTTGGAGCTTCCTTTCCGTAGACCTCTCTAACAACACACACACACACAAAGCCAACACAATCTATAACTGATAATACC
Source organism: Carassius carassius (assembly GCF_963082965.1). Lineage (NCBI taxonomy): Eukaryota > Metazoa > Chordata > Actinopteri > Cypriniformes > Cyprinidae > Carassius > Carassius carassius. The sequence continues at coordinate 25,995,171 of NC_081777.1, forward strand.
AGCACTGTACATTCAATTCATTGCAGTATTATTTTACCCTCACTTATGACTGTCATGAGACGGGTTTTCTACTCATTTGGTAACAGCTAAATCAAGTGAAGACTTAAAGCAGAAAGAGCAGAAAACGTTTCAGGTGAATTAAAAAAAGACTTGTGGGGTTGGTGATTGAGGGATACAGGAAGTTATTTTTTCCTTTACAGTTCTCACTAAGCCCCCACAGAATTGAAAAGAGGCACAAATGAATGTGTTTAGCAGTAGGAGGTGGTATGACGGATGTTTGAACACAGATATGTCGAGATTATGTGATCTCGAGGATCTAGTAAATTGTGACCCACACAACCAGTTGAGAAATTTAGGTTATGCACTAGTGTTTCTTGTGTATTGATTGCATATTCATGATAGATTTGTATGTGTTGGTAATTTGATACTGTAAAATAAGACACAGTAACAGATAGATTATACAGATAGATATAAAAAAAGCGTTAAACCAATGAATAGCACCTAAATGTGCAATTGTAATTGCATTGTTCTTGTACTCTGCTTACTGACAATAAAGTTGAATCTAATCTAAAAATTGGTGAGGACTTTTTTTGCCTCAGACAATGTCTCCTTTTAGTCATTTTGTGAAACTATTTAAAGGATATATTGTTTTTTAATTTACATCTTTAAGGCTTTAAATACGTGAAATTCTGATAAATGAATCTTTAAAGTGATAAATCATGAAAAAGTTGCTTAATGGTGACAGTTGGTGTGGAGGGCAAAAACTCAAGTTGACATGGGGAAAAAAGCTTTGTTTGTTTATCATCTTGTATGGTTTTTGACACTGTATTTTGTCACAGGTCAGAGAAATTGTAAAAGTGGTCATACAAGGCTAAATTATGACACATTTGGTTCAAACACCATTGAATAACATTACTAGCTAACATGGAGAACAATGAAATGATTAAAGAAAATGCATAATATGACTCTCTTACGGAGAAAAGACCTAGAGACTTCCATTTGTACCTGTGCACTTGTACGCATAAATAAGCGTTTTCATTTTCCCAGTGTGCAGCAGTGACCCGACATCTCATCACATGACCCAATTCTCTTGTGGGTTACTTAAGGTCAGGCTTTGAAATGCCAGAGTTCTTGCCTTTACCCGGACCAGGAAATCCGGATCCAAAATGTGACGATTGTACATCAACAACGTTTCAGTAATCAGTCCTATTAAATTATTGACACCATGTTTTGTTTTTGACATCCATAGCCACCAGAGAGCAGCACAAAGAAATTGTATTTTTATTTTCAGTTCAGCAGGAGAATGTTTCAGTCTAGATGCATTGCTCTCTTTTTGACCTGATTCATGTGTTTATCAGAGCTCTTCTCCACAGCAGCAGATACACAACCCCCACAGCAATGCCCAGGTGCATCCACAGATGGCACGAGTCTTGGTGTTTTGTCTCAGCATTGGCATATGGACTGAATCAGTTTTTGCTGTTATTTTATAGTTTGACTTTAGTGTAACAAGGTTGTGCTTTAGACAAGTGACTTGTTTTAATTGTGGACAATAGGTAGCAGTTTAGGCTTCAATCCCTTTGCTGTGGAGTCCAATTATAGTTTGTTTTTCATTTGAATGCTCAATGTGATGGAGATGATGCAAGTAGTTTAATGTTAATAAGATGAAGTGTCTAACCTCTGACCCTTTAAGAGGAGCCCATAAATGTTTATTTCTTTCTCTTTCTCTCCTCTGTGCTATGGGAAACCCCTTAGTTTATAGGTTTTTAACATTTTTGCATTGGCCCAGCTAAGGAAATGGAATAGAGTCAGCTTAAAAATCAGTTTAGGATGAGTGTGACTGTTTTTGCCATTGTCTTCTACCTTTGAGAACCAAACCTTTGTGTTTGTGCATGTATTCACTAATTAAGATATAATATCTGTCATTATTAATGAATTATTTTGAATTTTGAAATACAGATTTAAAGAATTTAAACACTATCTGTTGCATATAAAATAACAAGTATTTCAATTAACAAGCACCTTTTTTAATTGTTTCAATCAATAACAATTAAAATGATTAAACAAGCTGTTGTTAATTGAAATAAAGCTGACATAATGTAAAATTTAAATAAAAAATGAAAACATAAATGTACACATTTATATATATAAAAAAAGCACATAACACTCACAAAAAATTGTGCTAAAAATTTAAAAGTTAATTTCAAATGTAAATAAATACTGTAATAATACATGAATGACACCAAAATAACACATGCCTCAGTTTGTAAAAACAAGCAAAATTGCATTTACTGTATACTTAAAGCATACACTTTAAGATTTAAGTGTAATTGTCAGTCCATTTGTTTGTGTAGACAGTTATGTAATTTCTTGTGGGGATATTTAGCCTTGACTGTTCTTTTAAAGGATTAAATGCAATCATGTTTAGATCTACAGCTGGTTAGTGGAAGCCTGATTCATTCCTATCAAGGGAAGACAGGCGTTTCATGAGAAAATGAGGGGGAGAAATTAATCGTCTGGAGGACTGTTGATACGAATTGATACCTCTGTGGTCTGTAATGAGTGTCGGGTGGGACGTGGAGTGGGGGATGGTCCGGAAAGCCAATTATGCTGGAAATGAGGTTTAGTTGTGTTTAGAAAATTGTGTGAGGTATTTCTTATGTGAGTGTTAGGTTAGGAATGAATATGTTTTGAAGAATAGGTGAAAGTGACAGCACTACAGTGCCAGTGAAAGGGATTTTGGGATTGGGGAGGGGCTAATATACCCTCCTGCTGTGTGTAAACTGTGCCCAATAAGGGTCAGATGGTGCAATAGACTGCCAGCTGCTCCCTTCCTCCCTGCATGTCTCTTTCCCTAATGAGAGCGGAACAAAGAAGTGGCATCCTTTCCACCTCCTCCATCTCTCTATGTGTGTCTCAGTGCTTGAGATCTCCAAAATGTGACCAAAATGGCAAGGGATTTTTTTGAGTTTGTCTGTTTCCTGTTATTGCCGCCCCATGTCTTCGTCCGAGGTCTGTGTGTGTAGGCACTGGAGAGATGACTGGAAAAGGAAGCTGAAGGTGCAGTCGCCCTCTGCTCTGTCCTTGTTGTAGGTCGGAATATCACAAAAACAAATGCATACTTGGCCATATTATTAAAAGTATTGCAGCAATATATATTGAAATCCCTTATATCATGCTCCCATTTCAAGCTTGTGATTTTTGGATGTCATGTTTAAAACAACCACACGACTCTTATCAACAGTAATGATCTAAGTATGGAAACATTCTGAAATCATGATGCTGCTGTGTGATCATTTACAGTAATGGTTAGTGCTCAGAAGGAGGTGTGGGTGATTTCCTTTATGCAGTCCTCCAGCTTTTTATCGTGGAAGTGTGTAGGCATGTGAGTTTGTGCAATTTTAATGCATGTGTATGTGTAGGAGAAGGTTAATAAGGTCTATCCAAGTCATTATGAACTCTTTGAAATAAATTTGTTCAACCTTTCCAGTGAACTCTACTTTTTAGTTTTTTATTGTCTTAATGATACGTTTCTCGAAAACAAGGAAGTGTAGTTTCCATGTTATTACTAATTACTACAGTTTAAAATAACTGTTTTCTGTTTTACTATAGAATGTCATTTATTTCTGTGATGGCAAAGCTGAACTTTCAGTATCATTACTCTAGTCTTCAGTGTCCCATGATCCTTCAGAAATTATTTTAATATGCCAGTTTGTTGGTCAACAAACATTTCTTATCAACATTGAAAACAGTTTTGCAAATCAGTTTGTGGAAACATAGTTTAGAGGATTCTTTGAATATAGAAAGCAAAAAAAAAAGGCATTTAGCCTATACATAAATGTCTTTTGACTCTCACTTTCAATCAATGCTATAAAATATTACCAAAGATCTTGTATCAGATTGTTATTCTTCAGAATGATAAAGACCATTTAATTGTTAGTTTTTTTAGTGTTTGGGAATAATACATGCCAATTTTGACTATCAAATTGGCAGCATCGTTGTTTTTGCATCTTAGTAACAATAAATAGTCTTTTTGGATCAGAGAGGAAGTTTTGAAAGTTACATCGAAAGTTATGTTGCAATGAACTACGATATGCCCTACCAAGGTCACACACATTGCCTAATTTTTAAGACCTACCATATAAATTCAACTTGATTTCTTGATCTAACTTCAGCTTTAAGTGGAGCATGAACAAAAGCACTGTGGCTTTTAATCATTAATGCAAATCTGGCTGATATGCATGATCGCTCATATGCATTGTGATGTCAAATGAAAGCTGTCCCTTACATGTGCAAGTCTGTGTGCTGGAACAAGGTACAAGACTGAAAACTGGTAAACAGATGCCTGCCAAACACCTCCAGTCCTACTTAATGACTGACTAGGCGGTTTACAAGCATTCCTGTAGTACTTACATGCACAAACACAGATATGCATGCAGATATATGCACTGATGCATCATTATCAATGCACAGTATGAACGTTTATGGAAATGACTGGTGAGTTAATGCTCAGCCGTGGACACACCCGTGTGCTTAGTGTTGTGGTGGTCACCATAGAGACATCTGTGCCCTGCTTAGGCTTGAAGTGTACAGCTCTGTAATTAAAAGCTGGATGTGGGCCTTTTATTAAACGCACTTGTCCTGCAGGGCTCCTTTTTGCAGAGACTTAGGCTTACAAGCAGTGCACAATAAATGCAGAGTTTGTTGGTGATGCTGTAGCATGAAGTTTGCAGTTCACACTACAGTGTTTGTTTGCGCATTATTTTTTATAAATGGTCATTTATGTGCCTGTTAAAGTTCATGCAAAAAGGAAAAATCTGTAATTATTTACTCAGTCTCATGCTGTTCCAAGCACTGTAAAAGTGTCATAAAAGTGTTCTATGTTACTTGAGGAGTATGTTTAACCCATATGATAAGTCTGTGAGAAAGAAACGGAACGATAGTCTTTATTCACTGATAAGCTTATCAATAACCACATTGTGAAGATTGCTGATAGGAATCAGCGCATTAAAACAGAGAACTGAATCAGTCTGAATTGGGAACTAATCGGTCAGATTTAATAAACTGACTCAAATGATTAGGAAGAACGATTTGTTCTTTAATTAGATATGATCATGAGTTCTCTCAAAAAAGGTGCAAGGAGAGATAGGATAGCCTTTCAGTGAATAACAAAATACATTTTGGGTTTATTCTTCATATAAATCTCACTTTTGAAAACTGGAAATAAACAGTTGAAGTCAAAGTTTACATACACCTTGCAGAATCTGCTTAATGTTAATTATTTTACCAAAATAAGAGAGATCATACAAAATACATGTTATTGTTTATTTAGTACTGACCTGGATAAGAGATTTCACATAAAAGATGATTACATAGTCCACACGAGAAAATAATAGTTGACTTTATAAAAATGACCCCGTTCCAAAGTTTACATCCACTTGATTTTTAATGCTGTGTTGTTACCTGAATGAACATGAGGACGAATAAGTATTTTGCTCACCCTCTTGTTGTTCCAAACCTGTATGAGTTTCTTTCTTCTGAAGATAAGAAGATATTGGTAATGTTGGTAACCAGTTGCTGGTAGCCATCGACTTCCACTGTGTTTTTGTTCCCCATACAATGGAAGTTAATGGGAACAAGCATCTGCAACAGTTAACAGCATTCTTCAAAACATCTTATTTTGTGTTTAACAGAAGAAAGAACCTCACAGGTTTGGAACAACTTGTGTGAGTGAATGATGAAAGAATTTTCATTTTGAAGTGAACTGGCCCTTTAACTAGATAAGATCAACGTAGCCTACCACACTGACTTGAGAAATTATATGTCTTGTTCTTTAGACTTTGTGAAACGTTAACATTTCAACACAGTGCAATGTCAACAGGAACTACTCTTCCGTTGAATCTAGAAGGAATGTTTGAGAGCAGATACAAACATTAAACAGCGGCATTTGACGCACAACATTTGAAGAAAAGCACCACTGTCCAGTTTCACTAAGGTGTTCTTCCTGAATGCTTAATTAATTACTGGATATAAATAATATTGACATTATATACCACATGCACGAGCAAACATGTCAAAACTAAAGTTATTGCAATAAAACACGTTAGTTGCAACTCATTTAACTTACATGTATTTAAGCAGTGACCAAAGTTAAACTGGCTGTCTGTCTGTAAACATATGGCCAACGAAGAGTTTGCGTTTTGTCCTTGAGGAAGTGCTACACACTTCAAACAGCGACATAAATTACCTTTGAGGCATCAGGATATGTTTGGAATGTCCTCGTGTTGTTCTTTAAAATGAAATTACGTCATGACAAGAATAACCCAGTTGTTGTGTATCACAGATTGTTGGTGAGCGTGACCTCTAGTGATCAGCAGATGAACTGCAGCTCACGGCGTGTACTAATTTCACGTGTCACGACTTTTAATTTGTAATAATAAACCACAGTATTGTTATTGTAATTCTTTCATGGGTTGATATAAATGCAGCCTGTCACCTTTCATATTTATGGTTTTGCCTGTGTGCTGAAAACCTGCATCTTTACTCTAAATCAATCCATTCTAATTCAGTTTTGAAGGTTATAAGATGATTATGAAAATGATACACACATTAACGTGTTAGAAAAGAACACAAATGTATGGGCGCCCTGAAATATGCATTCCTCTAGCCCCATCACGTTCATTATTTTCGTTCTTTTAATAGCTCTAAATCTCAAAGTTGATCTAATATATGGAAGCAGACCTGTTTTTGTCATTTTATTGATGTGTTGTGACCACACTCTTTGGTGTTTATATCTCGACTAAGGTGATAAAAGATTGAGAGGGCTGTTTGAGAGCTGTTCTGCCAGGGGTGGGTGGGCTGTTAGATAATAAACCATCAGGCGGAGTCAAAAGAGCTGTTTATAGAGCACAGCAGCACTCCGTCAGAGATCCAGAGCTGCAGTTTCATCTAGCTGTGGGAAGTTGTGCTTCATATCCTGAGATTTTAAAGAACACTCAAACGCAGAGATGACTACCATGTTCAGATACCCCGTGTTTCCAGTCCTTCCAGGTGAGATTATTTAGGGGAAATAACATAGAAATACAGTTTTAGGCAAAACAGAGTAGCACTTACTATATTATATTATTTGTATTAGTAGTAATTATTAGAATAGTTGAAGAAAAAATACTTTGTTTACCTATATGTATTTAATGCATGTTGGCTCTTGCTTGTAATTTCACATTGTTTGGATGTGTGTCACACTTTTATATAGTGATGTGATCATGTTTATTCATGATATAGTTGATCAGCCTTTTAAATGATATGGAGCTGTGTGCTGAATGATACACGCTGGTTTGTTAGGGTAAAAATAATGAGTAGTATCCTGCTATAAACAAATAATCGTGAGATAACAGTCACATGGTTTTGTCATTCATCATGTGTTAAAGATAAACTAGACGAAGAGAGATTTATTTATTCTCTGATATGGCAGTTTCAGTGAAACTAAAAGAATGGCTTTCCCCTATATATCCTATTGCTGTTATTATTTAGAAATTTTGGTTTTACCTGGAAAGCAGTCTCCCCTGATCATAGTGATTATATGCACATATTATACAATAGTCTTATTTATTTAGGCTAGCATTTTATATTATTTTATTTAGTATTTTGGACATTGAAATGCAAATACTCTCTGAAATATGGCTTACACTTTTTAAACACTACATCTGTCTACAACCCGAATTCCGGAAAAGTTGGGACGTTTTTTAAATTTTAATAAAATGAAAACTAAAAGACTTTCAAATCACATGAGCCAATATTTTATTCACAATAGAACATAGATAACATAGCAAATGTTTAAACTGAGAAAGTTTACAATTTTATTCACAAAATGAGCTCATTTCAATTTTGATTTCTGCTACAGGTCTCAAAATAGTTGGGACGGGGCATGTTTACCATGATGTAGCATCTCCTTTTCTTTTCAAAACAGTTTGAAGACGTCTGGCCATTGAGGCTATGAGTTGCTGGAGTTTTGCTGTTGGAATTTGGTCCCATTCTTTGCCTTATATAGATTTCCAGCTGCTGAAGTGTTCGTGGTCGTCTTTGACGTATTTTTCGTTTAATGATGCACCAAATGTTCTCTATAGGTGAAAGATCTGGACTGCAGGCAGGCCAGGTTAGCACCCGGACTCTTCTACGACGAAGCCATGCTGTTGTTATAGCTGCAGTATGTGGTTTTGCATTGTCCTGCTGAAATAAACAAGGCCTTTCCTGAAATAGACGTTGTTTGGAGGGAAGCATATGTTGCTCTAAAACCTTTATATACCTTTCAGCATTCACAGAGCCTTCCAAAACATGCAAGCTGCCCATACCGTATGCACTTATGCACCCCCATACCATCAGAGATGCTGGCTTTTGAACTGAACGCTGATAACATGCTGGAAGGTCTCCCTCCTCTTTGGCCCGGAGGACACGGCGTCCGTGATTTCCAACAAGAATGTCAAATTTGGACTCGTCTGACCATAAAACACCATTCCACTTTGAAATAGTCCATTTTAAATGAGCCTTGGCCCACAGGACACGACGGCGCTTCTGGACCATGTTCACATATGGCTTCCTTTTTGCATGATAGAGCTTTAGTTGGCATCTGCTGATGGCACGGCGGATTGTGTTTACCGACAGTGGTTTCTGAAAGTATTCCTGGGCCCATTTAGTAATGTCATTGACACAATCATGCCGATGAGTGATGCAGTGTCGTCTGAGAGCCCGAAGACCACGGGCATCCAATAAAGGTCTCCGGGCTTGTCCCTTACGCACAGAGATTTCTCCAGTTTCTCTGAATCTTTTGATGATGTTATGCACTGTAGATCATGAGATTTGCAAAGCCTTTGCAATTTGACGTTGAGGAACATTGTTTTTAAAGTTTTCCACAATTTTTTTACGCAGTCTTTCACAGATTGGAGAGCCTCTGCCCATCTTTACTTCTCAGAGACTCTGCTTCTCTAAGACAAAGCTTTTATAGCTAATCATGTTACAGACATGATATCAATTAACTTAATTAATCACTAGATGTTCTCCCAGCTGAATCTTCTCAAAACTGCTTGCTTTTTTAGCCATTTGTTGCCCCCGTGCCAACTTTTTTGAGACCTGTAGCAGGCATTAAATTTTAAATGAGCTAATTAAGTGGATAAAAGTGTAAAATTTCTCAGTTTAAACATTTGCTACGTTATCTATGTTCTATTGTGAATAAAATATTGGCTCATGTGATTTGAAATTCCTTTAGTTTTCATTTTATTAAAATTTAAAAAACGTCCCAACTTTTCCGGAATTCGGGTTGTAATATTTGTCATAATGTTTTTGTGGAGTGTGTCTAATTGTGTTAGTTGCACCTGTTTCTAAGTCAGTAAACAGTGATGCAGATGTTGTTGTGATGCATCTTATGGTTTTGTCAGGACTGTTGTCTGTGTGTATACTATTGGTGTCTGAAATTAGTTTATAAATGGGTATTTTAAAATTGGTTAAGTCGTTTCCGATCAGATCAGTTTCAGTTTTTTTTATAAAAGAAAAAATTAAAAACGTTTTAATGTAACTGCTAAGATAAATGTAGCAAATTCTGTTTAGGTTGTAAAAGATGTTAAAATTGATGTATTTATGTCTTTTTCTCAGGTCTGGCCCAGACAGATATACCAGAGGGATTGTCCCGTGCGCGGAGCATTATGGCAGAGCCAGACTATATGGACGGTGATAGCGATGAACTCATCAAGCCCAAGAAACTCCTCAACCCAGTGAAGTCTTCCAGAAATCACCAGGACCTACACAGAGAGCTCCTTATGAACCAGAAAAGGTGATGCACACTCAGCCTACATTAGATCAGCTCTCCTACACTACATCTGACTTCTATCACTCAGAATATACTGTTGTTGTTTTTGGCAAATCTATCTGAAAATGCTGTGTGGACACTTTACATTACTTAGATTAACAATATAACTTTACATTTTGGTTTTATTCAATATGTATTTTGAGCAGCTGCTTAACAAATAAATAAGTGCACATTAAATATGTGACAAGAAAGAGGACCACAGAGTGATATGACCTGAAACTACTAACATAGCTATATTGGAAATACAGTCATTATATTGAAATATTTGACCAAATTTGATCACAGTTGACCAGTCAGAATCAAGTATTCTGTAATAAATGCCTGTATGGCTTGTTATGAGTCATATAAAGATCAATTTCTGCCACTCCACTTTTGCATATTTCTCAAATGAGTTCTTAAAAAGTAAAAAGTCATTCTGAAAACTGATTCTGCTCTAGAGGAGTTTCTGGATGGGATGAATGATTTCCCCCCGTCAGATCTGTCTGTGTTTGTGTGCGGTATCTAGGCAGACAGGAAGCAGAAAAAATGCACTGGAAACAATAAGTTTGAGTCACTTGTTTAAGCCCTCTAATTTTTTTTCCTCTGTCTCTCTCTATCTCATTGGTGATTAATTGTGACAGCAAGGGTATACACATGCTCTTTATTATGTAAAGCAGTTTTTTCTTTTGCATTTGAAAGTTATTAGAAAGAACCCTTGAGGATAAAAGTTGTTCTTGTAGCTTTGATATGAATAAGAACAGACAAGTCACAACAAGTCATATAACACACACACACACACACACACATTCTACCAGCATGATTATATATAATCCAGTCCATTGGTTCTCACCACCCACATTAGTTGAGCATGAAGAGAAGAGTTTGTAGAATTCCTGCAGACATCGGAATCCTCCGTTGAAGATTCATTCCAATAATACATAACTAGGTGTATGTGTATACTTTAGCAGTAGCAAAAATGACAGTGTGGCTTGTAGGTGATATTTTGGACTTTTTGAGCTTCTATGAATTAAAATACACAACACAGAGACTGTAAATAACATTACATTAGTTAAACATCCTATCTGCTTTTATTTACAAATAAATTTGATGAAAAAAAAGTTAAATTGTCATGACCACATGACGATTAGTATTTTATTTATATATCCAATACATTACATTTTTTTTTGCATAAATGCTAATATATGTATATATATATATATATTTAACAATATTTAGTAATAAAACAAATAGAATAATATATTATTTATAAATGAATTTATTATTTATTTATTTTTTTTAATTCTAATTATGTATTTTCTATCTAATTCTAAGATTTTTTGCTTACTGTAAATCTTGAAATATTATATTGAAATAGTATAAACATAAATAATATCATAAGTTATAAATATATAATAAATTATATAAATATATTATTTAAATATTATCCATGTAATTTTTTATTTTAAATGTGCATTATATATATATATATATATATATTATATTATATTTAATAATAAGTAACTTCATGATACCCAACTATAGAATTAGAGATTACACTTATTTTGGGGGAGTCATGGACTGTTCATGGTCCCTGTTAAATAAAATGAATGATCTAATGAAGGGGTATTAATGATGGGGCTGTGGGGTGACATAAAACCTAATCACTGCAGAGTCCTGGAAATCATGAAGACCCTTGAGAAAGGGGGCCTATAATTTCAATTTACACCCTTTTTGTATTTTTCCTTAAGTGAAAAGGTGTGAATTGAGTGTGTGTGCTTGTTTTGGTTTTGAAAAAAGGGAACATCTCCATAATCTAAATGGTATTAGTTTCAGATGTGGTGCTCAGAGGGATGCTGAAAGATTTAGGGTTACATAAGAAGGATTACAGCATCCCCTTAGACTTTCCTCCCACCCTTTCTCTGTTCCCTTTTCTGACACCCACCTTCTGTCTGTCGACCTCCCACCCTGCTGTACACTAACACTCAAAGTATTTCTCTACACTCACAATGTTATGGAATCACATCTACATCCAGTGCAGAAGGTGAAGAACACAGAGTGATGGAGAGATAGAGGTCGGGCTATATATAGTCTGTTGCATCTTATATTAGATAATGTATTGGGTTAGGGGGGGGCGGGGCGGGCTTTTATGTAATCGAGGCCAGCCTCGTCTATGCTTTATGTTTCTTTTTGTCGCTAGTCATCTGTCTCCTTTTCTTTTTTCTGTTATTTTGCCCAGCTGTCTGTGATAACGACAAAGTGACTGTTTCTAGCAGGCACCAGGGGACCATGGTGTTCCTGTTATATAATCACTGACGACACACGCTGGCATTCCTGAAGATGTTTGTGCCTCAGAAATTCTTAGAACAGAAGTATTTTTAATCTTTTCATCCCAGGTACAAGTCTTAAAGTGAAAGTTCTCCTAAAAATTACACTTTCATAGTCATTTACTCACCTTTATCTCATGAACATAACATAAGGGTGTTCAAAACATCATTGGACCCCAGTGACTTTCAGTGCATGGACAAAACAACACTAATGCAAAATGACATGATGGTGAGTAAATGATCATATAAATTTTATTTTCTTTGTGAACTATCCCTTTATGGCCAGTATTAGCAAGTCAGTTTGTTATTCTACAGTCCGTTCACTCAAGAAATATGACTTGTTTACTCAAACCCAACCATTGTTCCTGTTATAGCCAGATGACAAAACAGCCATAAAACCACACCTAGACAAAAGCACATCCTTATCTTAATAATGGCTCAAATAAAAACAATAACTTGCAGAAAGCTCACTAGTCAGACTAATGCACAAACCTGCAAAGCTCAAGAGGCCAATGAAGTGTTTACTTTGGAAAGGCTGCATTTAGACATTGTTTAAGCCTGACTATGGTAATGGGGTTGTTTTTCTTGATTTTTCCTTAGATTATTTTAGTTTCGATTGGAATAGTTTAGTCTCAGAGTAGAGAACGGTCACATAATTCAAATCACAAAAGCAGAGTTTTAAGACAAATTGGATTTTAGTTCTATTTTTTGGCATGTAAACACATATTAGCTTCGGCCTGGCAACAGAGATTTCTCATGTATTTAATTATAAATCAGTAATGTGCCCTGAATCATAAAACAGTCATTGTTTCCTCTTATCTTGTTTGTGAAATGTGTCTGGTCTGTAATTGTTCTCATGAAGTTACCTGCACAACAGACACATTCCACTCACGTGATTAATGTCTGATGTGCTTGTGTTGTTCTTTCTTCTCATAGAAGAGAGAACAGTTGGAGGGAGAAAGTAAAATACTGTTCAGAAACTAAATCAGTGAGATGACACAGAAATGGAGAACAGACAGAAGTGTTTTTTCTTTTACACTCACCTGGCAGAGATTCTCATGATTCAATTTTATGGAGCCATATAGTTATATAACTGCTGTCCAAATAGCCAAAACATTTCATCTCCCATTTTCTCAGCTCTGATATTTTCATCTGCTCCTCTCATTTTTACTTCATACTAGTCTAGACGAGTCTACATGTTTTGGAAAGGATGGACAAAACTCAACAAGTTTCTGGTGTGCCAGGCAGAGAGCAGGGTTATGTTAAAATACAGCTGGACAGACAGATTTTTGTGTTGTTATCAGTGTTATTTTAGTATTACTTGTATAGTAGTATATACTGAATTTTAATTATAGTAGTTTTAGTAGTTTTAGTAGTTTTATGCGCTTTTGTCATGTTTTCAATAAAAAACAAATATAGCATTCATTGTTTTAGCATTTTTAATAATTTAGTAGCACTTATTGTTGGTTAATTTTAAAGATCTAATCTTAATTAAAATATTTTGGTCATCTGCTCTTCCTCATACCACTTTGAAATCAATCAATTTAATTTACTTCTATTCCAGATATGTTTTTTTTTTTAATTCAGTACATATGAGCTAACCGGAAGTGTTTCATAAACAACTGGTTTCAAGCTTGTTAATTTGGAGAATTCCGCAACAAAGATGTCTGTTAAATTAAATAGTTAATCTCAATACACTCTAAATGTACAGCAGCCTCTGGTCATTATAAACCAATTCCAATCCCTAAAACCCACCCAGGAATCCATCCATGCTGGATTACAGTATGTGGGGCAATCAGGATTTTCACAGGGACATGTTCACAGTCATATTATGTAACCCTATGGATTTTTATCACTAAACTGTGTTGGAGTCATCTCATCATTTGCTCTCTCATTAAATCAAACCTCTGATTGAAATCATGAAATGGAAGGGTGTTATAGTTTTAAACTAACCCATAATACTAAATTTTACATTTCAAAGTGCTCCATTTGTGCTCAAATTATGCAACTATTTGATGAGAAGTGTTCTGATACTTTTCTAAGCAATCGGAGTTATAGTTTTTTTTTTCTGGTGACTGATGATAAAATGAACAAAAAGTCCTATAGACTTGTTTTGAAGGAGCTATCTAACTATATCTTACAGTGTGTCCAAAATTGTCTTGAGTAGGTACTACACTGGGAACTAACTTTGCAACCATTAAAAAAGTATATTCTATGTATTATGATTATGGGCTTATGAATGAAATTCAGGCGTACTGCATCTGCCATTTTGTTATTGTCATGTGAACTGTCAGTTGCATTGCTTCACTGCATAAACATAAATCCTCTCCCATGGCTTCAAGGGATATTAAAGTGTCCAACGAATGCACGCTTCAGAATTTAGCCAAAATAGTCATTTTGCCTACTGTTTTTCAATATTGTGTAAGGGTGGAAACTTTTGCAGGGCTAGTGACCACATAGTTCTTCAGAAAATTTAAAATTGTGGTAATTATTGTCAAATATCTCATCATCTCCTTGTTTTTCTTTTCACAGGGGCCTTGCGCCGCAGAATAAACCAGAACTCCAGAAAGTGATGGAGAAGAGGAAGAGAGACCAGGTGTTGAAAGCTCAGAAAGAGGAGCAGGAGGCACACAAGAAAAGGTCAGACCTTGAGATCGAGCTCATGAAGAGACGAGAAACCCTCGAGCAGGTATGTTTCCTCATACACAAAGACATAGATGTTTAATGGGCATGTCCAGAAATGATTGACTGAAATTGTCTTCTTGTTTAGCTGGAATTGGAGCAACATAAAAACGAAGAGGAGCAAGAAAACACCCCAGAGTTTGTCAAAATGAAAAGCAATCTGAGAAGAACCAAACAGGAAGTGGATGGGCAGGAGCGTGCCACCTAAAAACAGTTTCCATGGCATATTTGTTGGGAAATGGATTGGTGTTTGTGGGGATTTCCTGATATTCTTCCCCCATGTGTCCCTATAAAACAAGTGACTGTAGACGAACGGTTCCTGTTGCCTGCTCGCAGACACAACCAGTATTCACGCAGCCTCTTTTCCTGAACAACGATCACACTTAAAGAGGATTGAAGAATAAACGACACACATACACACAAACTCTTGCACATGGGCGCAGCCTCTTTGCCACTGGTTGACTGGCTTCAAAGAACATGCATGGCGGAACAAACAGAGACCACATGGTTACTTTGTTGGGTATTTTTTTATTTTTTGGAAAAAAGGGGCACATATTATTTTACTATTTTACTTTAAAGACCTGAAATGGGACACTGGATGGACTCTTTTAAGCCAAAACAATCCTCTTTTATTTATGTTCAGTGTAAGCTTTTGTTTGAAAGGGCTTCTCGAGACATTTTCCTATTGGTTGATGTTTAAAGGAAACTAAATATAAAGTTCCAACAATGCAAGTTGTGGTTGCATCATGCTTGCTTTTTATGAATTGTAATGTTTGTGCGCTCCCTCTGCTAAATTTCATAAGCAATACTAGTGCTAGTTTTGTGAGTTTTCTTTGCAAATATTTTTGTTACAACTTTTTTAATTAATATGTTACTAATAAGTTAATACACTTTAGTTCAATGTGATATTAAATGCAAGTGCATCTGTTTTCTTTTCACTCGAATGGTAGTTGTTTTCAACCCAAAAAGTTGAAGGAGAACATGAAATGTTTATTAATGAAGAAAGACATGTGGTTTTGTGTAGATTTGAGCCAATAAATTACCACTCCTTGTGTTTCCTTAAAACCTTCTTTTAATAAATATTATTTTATCATGTTGAATTCTTTGTTAATTTGATATGAATCTCTGTGTGACCAAGAAATGCAAGTGATCTTGGAGAGGAAGGCAATTCTTTTAAAGGAACAGTTCTCCCAAAAATGACATTTTGGTTAACATTTACTCACCATCATCAGGCCACCTAAGACATAGTTGATTATGTTTCTTCATCTGAACAGATGTAGAGAAATTTAGCATCACATCCCTTCACCACATCACCAATGGATCCTCTGCAGTGAATGGGTGCCATCAGAATGAGAGTCCAAGCAGCTAATAAAAACATCAATAATAACAATTAACATCTTAAAAAGTGAAAAGCTGTGTGTCTGTACAAAACTATTCCATCATTAAGGTGTTTTAATTGTAATTCTAATTCAAAATTCAAAATGTAATTCAAAATTAGATTCCATGATCCATAATAGTTCTTCCTCCAGTATCCAAAAAATTCATCATCTATATCCTTTCACATCAAAATCCACCAACATAATTGTTTAGAACTGTTTTGCACTTTAAACGGTGCTCGATATGTGCATATTTCCCTCTTGATTAACACAATATTACTTTTTTCATTGAAGAAAGCAATATTATGGATAGAGGATTCATATCTCTGCCAGAAACTATGGATTGAAGTTAAAAATATCTTACAGCTTTTGGCTTGGCAAGATGGTAACTGATGGACTAATTTAACATCTATTCTGATGGCACCCATTCACTGCATAAGGTCCAAGTGAGCAAGTGAGATTTTCATGTAGATGAATGTCTGACTTTATTGCATGAGTGAATGGAACAACAGGGTTAAGCATAATCTAAGACTGACCCCTTAGTTATTCATAAAATGGTATCCAAAGCAAAATAAGCAAAATAAGCAAAAAAAAAAAAAAAAAATAGAGCGAATCTTAATTCCAGGAGTTCTTATGTAACTGTGCTGTGTCAAACAGCTGGCAGCAGAAGTAGGTCTGAGTGAACTGTGTCACAGACACGAAAGCCTTTAGCTGAAATGATCTGATATCAGCCTTTTCTTTCACAAAGGTTTTGCTGAATAAAACACAATTTAGGGCATTGTGATTTTCAGATGATCTTCTGCATGCCTCTGTAATTGGATAAACAAATATTTACAGGCATCATTCTTCCATGCTTCACATTTCATATGTTCCACTGCATGAATCTTACAAATCAGGGACTGCAAGACAAGGCTCTTTAGATGAATAAGATGTAGGAAGATAATTAGTAGCTAATATATATATATATATATATATATATATATATATATATACATAAATACATACACACACACACACACACACACACACACACACACCAACAACAACAAAACATTTGCAAATAAATAAGTTGTATAAACAATTGTGCTATGAATGATAATGGAATAGGATTGAGTAAGATGCAGGGATGTGCTATGATGGAGGGGTAACAAATGAATATAAGGATATTGCACAATTGAATTGCATAAGTGGGGAACATTTAACTGTTCATGAGGTAGATTGCCTAGGGGAAGAAACTGTTCTTGTACATGAACAGATAAATAAATAAATAAATAAATGTGACTTTGAGACACTAATATCCACTTGCTGGAGCGTCAGATGGACTATGTTTTTCGTCAAGGAGAGCACTCTGGTAACACCCTGTTTTGCTGGTAAAATTTAAGTGCAGGATAGGATTAGTTCTCAGGCTAGGTTTTATTTATTGGGATTTCACAGCTCCCCACCCCCATTCTTTTTCTTATCTTGTCCCCCTCAATCCCTAATTTATAGTAGAATTAATTTACATACTGATCCACATGTCGGAACAGAAGGGGGTGGTAATGCACCAATAAGATGGATGCCAACCACCGTTAAAAAAGAAGAAGAAGAAGAAGAAGAAGAAGAAGAAGAAGTTCTCATCAGGCAGTATGTAGGGCACCTGTCGGGCTCTGGTTGCCTCCAGGGGGCGCTTGAATCGTCCATTGAGTCGCTTTTTAGTTCTGGGATGTTTTTTTGGTCTTATCGATGACATATGCATACTAACATTATAATTGTTTTTTGTAAAAAGAAATCCGGAATCGGCCTCCGTCATATAAGTACAAACATGAGAGAGGACTCTCTATAAAAATGATTTTATGAAACGCCACAGTCCTTTAAACATAGGTAACTGTGATTTTTCTTTTAGAAGCGATGAAAAAAGTAACAGGTACCACGTGACAAGGTTGACTCTGATGAGGCGGCAGTCGGAAATAACAACACGTTGACAATAAATAGAACATAAACATTACAAAATAAAAAAATATTGTTTAGTCCAGTTGTTTCTGACCAGTTATTTACAACTGGCTGTCCACTAATTTCCTCGCTTATTTCAGTAATTTATTTCATGCCAACTGCAATTCTACCCACTTTTATTTCTATTCTGTTTATGAGTTATTTGTACTTTACAAGATAACACAACAAAACTATATTGTCAAAAAAAAAACTAATAATAATAATAATTTAGACGACAAATACACAAATGTGAATGTAAATTAAACACGTTACCAAAGAAACCGAAAGCTATGTTTTCACACCGGCAAAATTCGGGGCAACCCTCTCACGCTTCAGATATGGCGACGCAGATGGCGGTAAATTCAGGTATTCATTTATATATTCTATTTTATAAACATACTTCATATTTTTCTACAGTATAGAGTATTGACGAATGCACTGAGCATTTTAAAAAATGTAATTCAGCAGATTTAAAGTACAAATACTCCGTCAGCTCTCCACGTTTCCTTCATTAGTAAAAATGCTTAAAGTGTAGCTAACGTTATATGCGTCACACTAAATTCATTATTATCTATCCACAATATTGCTATTATTAATATTATTATTATTATTAGTAGTAGTATATGAAATGTTACGACCATAATTTCGGTATGACTTAACAGAGCAGTTTATTTGAAACGTAAATGTCTCTAAAGACTACTTTTGAAGACGGTCTTTACTACTAACGTTAAATAAAAAGGTTTGCACAATTGGCCAAGATAATGTCTCATTAAGTTTTAAAAGTGCATTTAAAAATGAAGTCTTAGGTGGTTTTATTATATGTTTACTTAAATATGAGTCTTTTTTAATCCACTTTCAGTCATAGGTGGACTGTTCAATAGTGTTTCATGTGTGTTAACGGTCATGCTATAATAATCAGTCGCTACTTTTTATGCAAAATCAACTCAAAAAAAGTCCCACTAAAGACATTTTGTGACCAATTGTTTATTACAAATTAAACATGAATTACCAGTTCAGATAATACACCATGTAGCTTTAAAACAGCCCCCCACAATACAGGAAAAAATTATTATATTAATATTTTGTGACGTATTGTGAATCTGTTCGCAGGAGCCAGCCTGTGGGGCCCGCTGAAGGAGCTCTGGGAAGCTGTGGAGGGGGCCGTATGGAGACGACAGCCAGAGAGTGTTCATCTTTTAGATCTGCAGTTGAAGAAACACAAACCTTCCTTCCTCAGCCTCTTCAAAAACCCAGTAGGTTTTACTTTCTATAGATTCAAAACAATACATGTGGAAAACTGTGATTCAGTTTGATGTATTGTAAAATGGAGTTTCAAAATTCATTCTTTGTTGTAACATACAATATTTTTTTGCAAAACAGATGAAGAGTGCAGAACAGCGAGAGAAGGTACGGAAAGCCAGCACAGAAGGCATTGCTATTCAGGGCCAGCAAGGAGTACGACTACTTCCTGAGGAGCTTATATCAGAAGCCTTCATCCTTAGTGACCTTTTTGACCTGGGAGAACTAGCTGCCCTTGAACTGCTGTTGGCAGGTACACACACTGCTCATACACATTTAGTGCAACTGAACTGCACTTTGCTTATACTGTATCATTGCATTGAATTTACTATACAATGATGTGATCTTTATGTGTATTTATAGGAGAGCACCAGCAGCCTCATTTTCCCGGCCTGACTCGAGGCCTGGTAGCTGTGCTCCTTTACTGGGATGGAAAGCGTTGTGTGGCAAACTCCCTTCGCTCGCTTATCCAGTCCAGACATGGCAAGACTTTCACGCTTGACTTGAGGTTTGTTGCTTTTCCTTCATGCAACAGGATCTAGCTTCTTTCCTTTTATCCAAGAGGTTGACCACCTTTTTCAAGGCATGTAAAAAGTTAAAGTGATGTAAAAACATCTAAAAGGTTAAAATTAAACAATCTTTTTAGTTATCTTAGGTTTGTTGATTTTTTTATTTATTTTTTTATGTAATTATTTGGTGTTGTCATGTCGTGTCTTTCCTTGTAGTCCTGAACTGGTGAATCTCACTACACGATTCACGGATGAGCTGATGGCTCAGGGTTTGACCAAACAAATCCTGAACTTGGTCTCAGATATCAGTGTGACTCGTGAGTTTGAGAGGCTTCAGAAAGAGCGGGGTCTTGGCAATGAGAAACACAGAAAAGAGGTAAAGCATCCTGTGCAAATTGATGATAATTACATATGAACATTAAGTAAGCGGCGAATTTAAAGTAAATATTATTCATATGGTACAGGTATCTGACCTCATCAAAGAGTGCCGACAGTCACTAGCCGAGTGTTTGTTTGCATGGACATGCCAGTCACCTCTAAGCAAAGAGGACACCCTTACTCTCATCGGTCACTTGGAGACGGTGACCGCTGAGGCTGATGGCTCATTGGATAGCGTTAACCTTGCTTTAGTCATGGCATTGCTTTATTGCCTGGATGTTAGTTTTCTGGAGCAAGGAACAGAGGATAGAGAAGGTATTCATGCTTTATTGTGATCATCTTTGGTAGCTATAAATGCTTCATTATGATCCACACTCATACAAGTATGATTAATTAAAAAATATAGTTGTTTATTTCCTAGTAGAGGAGGGAAATACTGCGTTTTCACAAACCTGTTTTTGTGTGTTCATTAGACTTGCTCCAGGCCTTGCCTGTACTGACGGAGAAGCAGTATGTGGCAGCGGTGCACAATAGGCTGGTGGAGGGTCAGGCCTGGAAGCTTCCTGGATTACAGGCAGTGGTGCAGCTGGCCTGGGCTCTGTCTCTGAGAGCCGTGTCACAGCTTCCGCAGGGCGCAGGTATCACGCCGTTCATAGCTCAGGCTATTGTTCAGTTCAGAATCAATTTTACTTAAGCTCTCATGACTCGTCATAGTCATACATCACGTGTCTTTGCATGATCTCGATCTACAGTACAATAGTTTGTTATAGTAGATGCAATTAGCAGCTAAACCCTGAAAATGCATGAAGTTGCATTATGACTTTATAGGCTAATATACTCTCTGCTACTTTGTTCAATTTCTTTTCAGCTCTAGTGGAGTTCACCGAGGCAGATGAGGCTCTGGCAGACCAGGCACTGTTGGGAAGTGTCTTCCTCTTCCTGACAGAGGGCATCATAGGAAGCGATGGCTTCAGCCAAGAAGAATTCTACACCCGCCGACTGCATTCCCTCATTACAGATTTCCTGGCTCTCATGCCAATGAAGGTGTGAGCAGAAATGCTTTTATTCAGGATTCCAGAATAGAAAGTTCAAAAGAACAGCATTTATTTGAAATAGAAATTCTTTGTAACATAATAAATGACTTTACTCTCACTTTTGGTTGATTAAATTAATTCTTATTTCTCTGTTTAAAAAAAAAAAAAAAGGTAATGTTAATGAGTGTGTATGGAGATAAGTGAAGAGTGTTATTTGCAGGTGAAGCAGTTGCGTAACCGTGCAGATGAAGATGCTCGTCTGATCCACATGGCTCTGCAGATGGGCAGCGAGCCGCCATCATCTCTACGCAAGGACCTGGACCACCTCATGATACTTGTGAGCTTCCCTTTTTTACATAGTACATACTTATAGAATTCTTCATCACTGAAAATTTCTGTAAAGCCAGGAAATGGCTTGCATCATCACATACTACTGCTAAAATGTAATTCATATTATTTTAATAGCTAACAGCATTTTCATTCAACAACACCTTTTTAACTGTTTTTGGTGTTTCAGATTGGAGAGTTTTACAGTAAAGATCAATTTGAACTTGAGCTGGCCCTGGAGTTCTGGTGTCCATCAGAGTCTCTTCAACACACTTCACTCACCGGATCTTTTCTGGGAGTACCTCTCCAAAGACCCCCTCACAAACAGGTGTGAGAAGAAACCTCATTCTTGCTAAACCTTACTAAAAATATTTTTATAAAAAAAGTGCTCGTCCTACAATATATTCTTACTAAAAATATTTAAGGGTGATGTGAAATAGTAATTAACTATGTGGATGTGTGTGCATTCAACTCCACAGTGTATTATTCTTCACCACTGTTTTGAATAAAGTGTCAAATTCCAGTATATATGTATGTTACTTCAGGTGGTTCTCTCTAAGTTTGTGCGTCAGATGGGTGATCTGCTCCCTGCTACTCTCTACATCCCTTACTTGCGCATGCTGAAAGGGCTTGCTAATGGTCCTCAGTGTTCCCACTACTGCTTTAGTCTGCTTAAAACCAATGGAGCTCCACACGGTAACTGCACCCTCAGATCTTAAAAGAGAATGCTGTGGTGAGAGTCACGTGCACTATCATATAAGTTTGTTTATATGGCTGTTTTAGGAGAGAACCGACAGGCTGGAGTGTCGGGCAGTGTTGTGTCATGGGAGCACTTTTTCCATTCTCTCATGCTCTACCATGAGAACCTGCGACGAGACGTGCCCAGTGTCGACTGCATGCAGTACCGCCACCCACCCATCAGAGGGATCACTCAGAGAGAGCTAGAAGGCCTCACAGCGTTCCTCCAGCTGCTCACCACTATCATCACCTGGGTATAGAACACATACATCACAATATAATGACTGATTGAACCGTTTCAATTCTAAATTGAAATGTTGTGTAAAATAAGTCTTTTAATTTCAGAAAATAAACATTTCTTTCAACTTTATTGTAATATTATGTTGGCTATCATTCACCCTCTCACTCACCTTTCTAGATATCGACCAGGTTGATTTATATTTTTTTTGTTTTTTGGTAGATGAGTGAACATTTTTGACTAAGTATTATTTGTTGCATACCTCTTCCTGATGGTGTCACCATCTGAAGCATGAAAATTATTGTCCCGTTTCACTTTTATTAAAAAAACCATTGAAATTGAAATATTGCAAAATGAATCAACATTAAATTTAATTAATTATGAATCAGAACTTTTGAATCAGAATCAAATAAGGATGAAATTGCTCTCAATATCAGTGTTCAAATATGTCCTTATATTTTTCAGAGTGAGAATGCACGTCTGGCTCTTTGTGAACACCCTCAGTGGACGCCTGTGGTGGTGATGCTGGGATTGCTGCAGTGCAGCGTTCAGCCTGTGCTGAAAGCTCAAATCTTGCATGCTCTTGCTGCCTTTGGCAAATCTCCTGAGATCGCTGCCTCCCTCTGGCAATCCCTGGAGTACACACAGGTTGACTAAAACTTCATCCCATAATGCCAAACTGACCTACAATAGAAGAATAAATGTTTAAATTTAATTATCTGAACTAACTTCAATAGAAACAGTGTGGATTTTCCACTTATGTGCATTTCATGTGCAGTTCACTTTAATTATTGTCTTATTGATCATTGTTGTATTGTTCCTCTCAGATCCTGCAGACAGTGAAAGTCCCTGGACAGAGACAGGCTGCTGGGATTGAGGTTAATTATGTTTTCTTGTTGCCCTTAAATTGTATTCTTATATAGAGAATATGTCCTTTTAATTTTGCACTAATTAATTTTTCTCTAACAGGTGGAGCTGAATGAGATTGAATCAAGCTGTGAGGAGTATCCTCTCACAAGGGCATTTTGTCATCTGATCAGTACTCTGGTGGAGAGTGCACTTCCAGTGAATCTTGGAGCGGGACTGCGTGCACCAGGCTTTCAGCCTTATCTTGACTTCCTGCGTGACTCTGTGTTTCTGGCCTTCCCCACTCGTGCCTACCGGCGGCCAGCAGAAAAGGTTTCCTGCAGCGTGTTAGACTTAAACGTGTCTTATCTCAGTCTCGACTTCATTTATGGTTGTGTATCTTTTTTGACTGATTTTATTTTACTCTTTGTAGTGGGAGGTAGCCGAGGCAGTGCTAGAGGTGTTTCACAAACTTCTGAGAGTATATGAGCCCCAGCCAGCTGACTTCCTGCAAGAAATGGTGGAACTTCAGGGAGAGCAAATGCCAGCCCATAAGCCCCCGGGACACAGTCTGATGTTCCACCTACTGAATGACTCGCCCACCCTGTCTCTGTGCCTCAGCCTGCTGGAGGAGGGCGCTTGCCAGCTAGACACCTACGCCCCTTTTCCTGGTCAGTATGAGAGGCCTGCTCCATATTTTTTATATCCTGTTTAATTTATTGAATTTTTTAAAACAACTCATTAAAATTCTTTAAAACGGTGTATAATGCTAAAGGGATAAGTTATTAGGGATATATTAAAATTGTGGCAGATACCGATAAGCTGATAAGCTGTGCTATTTTGAATAAAAAGATGAGAGCGAAACACTCTAAAAATATTATCTCAACATTAATATATTTTAACATTTGACATATATTACATATAATTTATAATGTGAAAAATTGATGATTATTTTAAAGGGGTCATAGGACGTTGCTAAAAAGAACATTATTTTGTGTATTTGGTGTAATGAAATGCGGTTAAAGGTTAAAAAAAACATTATTTTCCTAATAATGTACATTATTGTTGCTCCTTTGTGCCCCGCCTTCTGAAACGCGTTGATTTGGCTGGATTCTTAAAGCGTGTGACGGAAATGTTATGACCATACAGTCTATGGTTATGACCCTTACTTTACTGTAATGCCGTCTCCCAGCACGATGAGACAAAAAGTTAGTTGCATCTAATGGGGACATGATTACTGATTATAATGTCTTATACTGTCTTTTTACGTGTTACGTTGCATATTGGGCTGAGTAAAAAAACCATGTCTGCATTTGTGATCAAAGAAACGACAAACAACAAGCTTTAATCTACATTGCTCAAAACTCGCATTTGAATCATCAGTGGCAAATTCTTTAATTATGAAAACATGCTTACAGGCTGTGAGTCAGAAGCACAAGACTGTCCTTGCAAAGTTGTGATGCCCCACTTTATAGAAACTGCCTTTGTGCCACATTGTAGGCTACTGGTTCAGGAAACAGTCCTCCATAAAAAGGGCATCCACATCCACGGTGCATCTGTAAAATGTGCAGGACACATCTGAATATTTGGGTTGAACAGTTCTGGAACAGTGTTGTAAATACAACTTAACCACTGATTTCTAGTTGTGTCCTTTTTGGAAGGCCAAACAAAGTAGTTCTATTTTCACAACGAAACACAATGTCTTGACAACATAGTGGCGGCAGCGGCAACAGCGAGAATAAAAGTTACACTTTCTTTCTTTGCGTGAGCATTTAGGTGGCATTATGCAAATCTTCCCACATCATGACATAGACGTGTGGGGGTGTGTTAGAAAGAGCCATTTTAAGAGGCTGTGGTTGACTCTTAACTTTTATAAAGAATATCTCTTTGGATTTGAGACTTCAGTCTTTTCTTGCACCAAGAGATTGTTATACTCCAAAGAGAGAGGCAAAATTGAAATCGCATCATATGACCCCTTTAAAGTTAAACTATTCAGAATTTTAACTATTGCATTTAAGTCAGCATTAGATGATGGCGAAGGTAATCTAAATGTAAAAATATTTGCGATATATATCCAATATTGACTATTACCATATTATCAATTGTTGCTTTTTAATATATGAAAACAAACTATTGTACACAAGCTTAGTCATTACAATTTCTATAAAATAATAATTATTTCTTAATAATATCAATACTTTTATTTATTTAGGGTGCATTAAATTGATAATAAAATGTCCGTTAAGAATTTTTTAATGCTTCAAAAGATTTCAAATAAATTCTGCTCTTTTGAAATTTATATTCATCAAAAAATCCTGGAGAAAATGACATGTGACACTGAAGACTGGAGTAATGATGCTGAAAATAAAAATGCCTTTTGCAAAAATTGCATTTTACAATGTATTAAAATGGGAAAACAGTTATTTTAAATTGTAATAATATTTCCCAGTATTAGTATATTTACTCTGAACAAATAAATGCAGCCTTGATAATCAATAGAGACTTCTTTCAGAAATATTAAACATTTGAATTGTAGTGTATGTATTTATAATTGTTTGACATTTCTATGTGGCTTTAAAATTAATGTAATTAATTTTTAATTATTTAGTTATTAACTTTATTTATTTTTTTGTGAATTGAGACTAAATGCTGAATGATAACTGGATATGGATCAGTTTGTTGATTACATTATGCTGGTGCTGTTGTTGTAGGTAAAAAGCAGTTGGAGTCGGCAGTGCTACACTGCCTGTGTTTGTTGGAGCTGGCTTTGCAGAAGGAAGTGACATTTATGGATCTGCTGAGAGAAAGTCAGACATCGCTAATTGTCTCTCCTGTGGAACAGCTCCTGCAGGGTGTCAGTGCTAGGAGCAGACAGGCTGATCACATCACCAACATCGCCAGGTCTCCTCCTTCCTTATACATATCTGACATATATTGTTCTAGGGCAGTGGAATTAATCGAAATTCAGGTTCGATTTTGATTTCGGCCTCCAACGGTAATGAAAATACAGTAATCGAGATAAAACGATTATTGCGCCCCATTCCGCCCTATTTCATGCGGTGCTCTTTTGTTCCTCCCTAAAAGCCCAATTTCATGTGGAAATCAGTAAAATCATGTAACAAGACTTTTGCAAAATGGGACATGCTAGATTTAAGTTGATTAGATTTATTTATGTTTTTAAAAGCATGAAAGAGAACTTGCGCTTCCTTGGGAAGATTAACGTTACTGTGCATGCACTCAGAGACGGAACACAACACGGACATGTAAAGTCATCTTTTAATGCCTAAACAGTCAACTACACAATAAATTCATGTAAAGTGTTGAGAATGAAAAGTACACAATGTGTAACAGTACATTGGATACGTGCAGCTCTTAAAGTAATAACGGGTTATATTCCTGCTGCTTAATATTAATCAAACAACAAAAGACACATTCAAAATTACTCACTGCTCTTGACTGAAGGACTTTTGTAGATTTAATAAGAAACCTAGGAAGTTTAGTTCTTACAGTGAAGACTATACAGTTTTATTTTACATTATATATTCAATCTCTATATTAGGCTGTCATAGCAACCTTATTTACAGAATATATATTTGTGTGTGTGTGTGTGTATATATATATATATATATATATATATATATATATATATATATATATATATATATATATATATATATATATATATATATATATATATATATATATATATATATATATACATACAGTACAGACCAAAAGTTTGGAAACATTACTATTTTTAATGTTTTTGAAAGAAGTTTCTTCTGCTCATCAAGCCTGCATTTATTTGATAAACAGTAATAACAAGTCTGTCAGTAAAACAGTAATATTGTGAAATATTATTACAACTTAAAATAATAGTTTTCTATTTGAATATACTTAAAAAAAAATAATTTATTCCTGTGATGCAAAGCTGAATTTTCAGCATCATTACTCCAACCTTCAGTGTCACATGTAACATCCAGTCTATCACAAGATCATTTAGAAATCATTCTAATATTCTGATTTATTATGAGTGTTGGA
The DNA here is from genome assembly GCF_963082965.1 of Carassius carassius. Classification (NCBI taxonomy): domain Eukaryota; kingdom Metazoa; phylum Chordata; class Actinopteri; order Cypriniformes; family Cyprinidae; genus Carassius; species Carassius carassius. The sequence continues at coordinate 26,022,763 of NC_081777.1, forward strand.
AACAGTTCTGCTGTCTAATATATTTGATGAATAAAAGGTTAAAAAGAACTGCATTTATTCAAAATAAAAATAAAAATTCTAATATATTTTCTTTACTATCACTTTTTATCAATTTAACACATCCTTGCTGAATAAAAGTATTGATTTTATTAAAAGAAAAAAAAATTACTGACCCCAAATTACTGACCAGTAGTGTATATTGTTATTACAAAATATTTATATTTTAAAAACATAGTTTCTTTTTTTAATTTTTTTACTTTTTATTCATCAAAGTATCCTAAAAAAGTATCACATGTTCTGAAAAAATATTAAGCAGCAGAACTGTTTCCAACTTTGATAATGAATCATCATATTAGAATGATTTCTAAAGGATCATGTGATAATGATCCTAAAAATTCAGCTTTGCATCACAGAAATAAATGATAATTTAAAGTATAATAAATTTAAAAACAATTATTTTAAATTGTAATAATATATCACAATATTACAGTTTTTTCTGTATTTTTGATTAAATAAATGCAGGCTTGATGAGCAGAAGAAACTTCTTTCAAAAACATTAAAAATTTTGGTCTGTACTGTGTATATATATATATATATATATATATATATATATATATATATATATATCACTATCTTTAAATAAATCTTTCATATAAAGGTTTGGTCATATAGCCCACTAATAATCGTTTGAAATAATTGTGAATACAATTTTGATGATTATGATTTTTGTCATTATCGAGGAGCCCTATATTGTTCCCAGCTAAATTGTCCACCCCCCCCCAAAAAAAAATCATGTGTGGAATGCTTTAATCTGAGTTTGATTCAGAAATACATGGACTGATTTAAAGTTTTTGTCCTTTACAGGTACCTGTACCACAGCAGCTCGAACCCTGATGCTGCTTTCCAGAGTGCCAAGATTCTGCGCCGTATCGCACGCTACCCAAACATCCAAGCCAGACTGGTTGGAGACTTCACACATGATCAGGTAAGAGACCTCACATTGTCTACTTGTAATGCAATAAATTGGGGTCACTTTAAATATTACAAAACTGTTTTGCAATGAGCAGGCGGTGAGTAAGAAGTTGATGGCTGGTTTTGTGGAGTGTCTGGACAGTGAGGAAGCTCAGGAGGGAGTAGCCGCAGATGGTGAGTCCTTATCCTGAAAAAAAGCAAAATTTCATCTATAAATGGTTTAAAGCAGCATTTAAGAACCTTTTTTTCTCTTTGTTCAGACTCAGACCCTGAAAAACGGGTGGCCAGGATTCATCATGAAACCAAGATCCACATCCTAAACCTTCTGATCACCTCTCTGGAGCTAAAGAGCCCCAATCTGGGCTTGTATCTGCTGGGCTATGAAGTGAAGAAGCCAGTTTCCTCCACTAACCTGCAGGACCCAGGTTAGATCTCAACTTGACTCAAAATCAGATTTAGGACTCTTATGTGTAACATGCTATGCCTGAAACAGTTTGGTCTTGTGACTACATTCAATAAGGTGTTCTTGGCTGTCCACGGAGCTGCCTGCATGCGATCCTCAGTCTGCTCCAGAGGGGCAGCGAGTGGCGCACTGGACCTGTGCTCACCAAACAGGCCCCTCAACTAGCTGAACTCTGCTACCAGGTACACGTTGTTTAGCTAATTTACATTCAGATGTCCTGATGCCCATTGTGTCATGTTAAAGTATCTATTTTGTGTCTCTGTGTGTGTTTGTGTACGTAACAGGTTATCTATCAGCTGTGTGCCTGTCCTGACACTTCTGGGCCCACCATGCGTTACCTCAGGACCAGTCAGGACTTCCTGTTCTCTCATCTGCAGCACCTGCCTTTCATTCTACCAAGTATGCTGCCTGTCTGCACTCTTTATTTTGCATTTGACAGACTAGTCTGTCCATGACATCTTGTGGGAGATGTTTCTGAAGCTGCAGATCGGAATATTAGAAAGATCAGTGACACTGAAGAGTGATGGCTGCTGAAAATTCAGCTTTGCCATTACAGGAATTAATGCATTTTTAAATACATTAAAATACAAAACACTTATTTTAATGGAGTGTTTGTTGGTAAATTGTCTTTTCCAGTGGCGCAGATGGTAAAGGATGTATTGTTCTCATTTTGACACGATCGACCCGGGTTCGAATCTGCCTTTTGGCAAACTTTTCTCCCTTTTAACATTTCATATCACATCAGAAAAGCATTTATTTAAATAAAAATCAAGGAAATGATTAAAAAGTTGAAAAAAAATTTGGGTGTAGGGAGGGCTTTATTGTCCCTAATAAGTTGCCATCCATTTAATAATTAGAATTAAAATTTAATAACACTTAAGTTAGTTTACACTTAATATTGCATACTGTTTTATAATGTACAATACTGGGGTGCAGATAATTGCCACTATTTGCAATAAGTAGTATAAATATCAGAAAAGCATGCTATTTTAACAGTGAAAATACAATCTATTGCAATTTGCACTTAGTGTAAATAGCCTCTATCTCTATGTAAACTTAGTGCAAGTAGCTGCTTTTGCCTTTTAAATTGTACTTAAATTTCACAATATTAAAGTTTCCCCTGTATTTTTGACCAAATAAATGCAGCCTTGATGAACATAGGAAATTAAAAAAAAAAATTCATAGTTTGGCTGGTCCTGCGACTTATGTGCGACTTATTTATCAAAATTAATTTGACATGAACCAATAGAAAACATTACCGTCTACAGCCGCGAGAGGGCGCTCTATGTTGCTCAGTGCTCCTGTAGTCTACACTGAAGACATAGAGCGCCCTCCTGTGGCTGTAGACGGTAAGGTTTTCTCTTGGTTCTTGGTTCTAGTCCAGTGCGACTTGTTTTTTTTTCCTCATCATGACGTATTTTTGGACTGATGCGACTTATACTCAGGTGCGATTATATATATATATATATATATATATATATATATATATATATATATATATATATATAATTTAATCCACATTTTTTAATAATCTTACCCCCGGTTTCACAGACAAGGCTTAAGCCTAGTCCTAGACTAAAATGCAAGTCTGAGTTGTTTCAAATGAAAGAAACTTGTACTGATTGATCTTAAAATATATCAGTGCCTTTGTTTTGTCTCAAGATGCACACCAGTAATGTTTTTTTCTAAGGCATGTTTATAAAAATTACTTAAATGTCCTAATTGAACTATGGCCTAATCCTGGTTTAGGCTAAGCCCTGTCTATGAAACCAGGCCTTAGTGTAATATCGATTTTGAACAAGTTATTTATTAGCAATTTGATATTGTTGACAATAAATCAGCCACTCAGATTATGGATTTAGTGTGCCATCCTGACGCCAATTTTATCTTTCATCTGATTTGCAACACACTAATCATAATTTAACATACTATTTAGGAAGGATAGCACGCAAATTAGTATCCCTATGATTGATTCTGTCTTTATGTCCCACAGAGAATGAGATTGCTGCTCTGTCTCAGATGTCCTGGCTAATGAAGACTGCAGCCATTGAGCTCAGAGTGACCTCACTGAACCGTCAGCGCTCTCACACACAGAGACTGCTCAACCTCCTCCTGGATGACCAGCCACACACATTACATGCAGGTAATACATACCGTACACCCAAAGTTCCTCTCGATGACCAGCCACATTGAAGTAAACACAATTGAATCTGTCTTGTAGCAGATGGAGAGACAGGCATGGAAGAGGAGAGTAGATCAGTCAGTGGTTTCCTGCATTTTGGCACCGTCTCCAAAGGTAAGAGAAAGTCTGGTTATGTTGTAGAGCTGCAACGACGCGTCGACGTCATCGATTACGTCGACTACAAAAATACGCTTCACACTGTTTACATCTCACATTATCAAAAGTATGGGAATACTTTAAACAGAGGCCAAATAAAATTGCCCTTTGTTCCCTTTGCAAAACCGATATGGAGTACCACGGCAGCACAACTGCGATGCACGAGCACCTCAGAGGAAAACATCATGGCGCTCTCCAGTGTTACGGTTTAACTGGTTACCGTGTGATCTGGTGACCAACTTCCTGGTTCAGGTCTCTGCTGATATTCTTGTAAAGATTACAAGTTATTGGTATGATCACATGTAGCAGCTGAAGTAAGGAATAAAATAAAAAATAAAGCAAGTCTGTGTTGGCGCGGGTTTCGAACACGCATTAGGGGCGTTCACATATCACGCCTAAAATGCGTGGAAAACGCTATTCGCGCCGCTTTCTCCTTCTTTCCAAAGCGCTCAGGCAGTTGCACCCTTGGGGCATCTGTCGTTGCTAAGCAACCATGACGTGCTCTCTCCACGAAGACGCAGAAATTTCAGCAAAGGATAAATAGATTTGCAGCACTAAAATCACTTGCAGTAGCTCTGCTACTAAATGTATTTTCAAAATGGCAATCCATATACAGCTATGATCAGCTGTTCCCTCATCTTCGCTGAGCTTTCAACGTTGTTACGCGAAAGGATGAAGCTGATTGGTTAGTTCTTGTCACATGATCCGCGGTGCGCTTGCGGCATTCTGAAAAGTTGAGATGTTTTTAACTCGATGCAGTGCGGACGCGCCTGGAAAAAAACGACCCCGGCGCATCGCGTGCGCGTAGCGACCGCGTCGCTTCTGTTATGAGAGCGCATATCGCGCGCCTACATTGGAAATAACGAACTTGAGCGCGCAAAAGACGTGATATGTGAACGGCCCCTTAAAAGACAGCGCGCCATGAGACAACAGTCACAAACCACCGAGCTACCCCGAATCAGCTCCAGATCTCTGGTAACCATGCTAAACCATAGCAGAACCCTGACTACATTTTATGATTTGTGATGCTAAAGAACTTTTCATGACGTCTCAGAAAACTGTAATTTAATGGCTAATGTGGTTTAATTATAAACGCTATCTTAAACTCATATTTA